>NC_143140.1:0-25000 GCF_059928025.1 Delphinapterus leucas | reverse complement strand
GGTTAAGGTTAAGGTTAAGGTTAAGGTTAAGGTTAAGATTAAGGTTAGGGTTAAGGTTAAGGTTAAGGTTAAGGTTAAGATTAGGGTTAAGGTTAAGGTTAAGGTTAAGGTTAGGATTAAGGTTAAGATTAAGGTTAAGGTTAGGGTTAAGGTTAAGATTAGGGTTAAGGTTAAGGTTAGGGTTAGGATTAGGGTTAAGGTTAAGGTTAGGGTTAAGGTTAAGGTTAAGGTTAAGGTTAAGGTTAAGGTTAAGATTAGGGTTAAGATTAAGGTTAGGGTTAAGGTTAAGGTTAAGGTTAAGGTTAAGGTTAAGGTTAAGGTTAAGGTTAAGATTAAGGTTAAGGTTAAGGTTAAGGTTAAGGTTAAGGTTAAGGTTAAGGTTAAGGTTAAGGTTAAGGTTAAGGTTAAGGTTAAGGTTAAGGTTAAGGTTAAGGTTAAGGTTAAGGTTAAGGTTAAGGTTAAGGTTAAGGTTAAGGTTAAGGTTAAGGTTAAGGTTAAGGTTAAGGTTAAGATTAGGGTTAAGGTTAAGGTTAAGGTTAAGGTTAAGGTTAAGGTTAAGATTAAGGTTAAGGTTAAGGTTAAGGTTAAGGTTAAGATTAAGGTTAAGGTTAAGGTTAAGATTAAGGTTAAGGTTAAGGTTAAGGTTAAGGTTAAGATTAAGGTTAAGGTTAAGATTAGGGTTAAGGTTAAGGTTAAGGTTAAGATTAGGGTTAGGGTTAAGGTTAAGGTTAAGGTTAAGATTAAAGTTAGGGTTAAGATTAGGGTTAAGGTTAAGGTTAAGGTTAAGGTTAAGGTTAGGATTAAGGTTAAGGTTAAGGTTAAGGTTAAGGTTAAGGTTAAGGTTAAGGTTAGGGTTAAGGTTAAGGTTAAGGTTAAGGTTAGGGTTAAGATCAAGGTTAGGGTTAAGATTAGGGTTAAGGTTAAGGTTAAGGTTAAGATTAGGGTTAAGGTTAAGGTTAAGGTTAAGGTTAGGGTTAAGATTCAGGATTAAGATTAAGGTTAAGGTTAAGGTTAAGGTTAAGGTTAAGATTAAGGTTAAGGTTAAGGTTAAGGTTAAGGTTAAGATTAAGGTTAAGGTTAAGGTTAAGGTTAAGGTTAAGATTAAGGTTAAGATTAGGGTTAAGGTTAAGGTTAAGATTAAGGTTAAGGTTAAGGTTAAGGTTAAGGTTAAGGTTAAGGTTAAGGTTAGGGTTAAGATTAAGGTTAAGGTTAAGGTTAAGGTTAAGGTTAAGGTTAGGATTAAGGTTAAGGTTAGGGTTAAGGTTAAGGTTAAGGTTAAGGTTAAGATTAAGGTTAGGGTTAGGGTTAAGGTTAAGGTTAGGGTTAGGGTTAGGGTTAAGGTTAGGGTTAGGGTTAGGGTTAAGGTTAGGGTTAGGGTTAGGATTAGGGTTAAGGTTAAGGTTAAGGTTAGGGTTAGGGTTAGGGTTAAGATTAGGGTTAAGGTTAAGATTAGGGTTAAGATTAGGGTTAAGGTTAGGGTTAGGATTAAGGTTAAGATTAAGGTTAAGGTTAAGGTTAAGGTTAAGGTTAGGGTTAAGGTTAAGGTTAAGGTTAAGGTTAAGGTTAAGATTAGGGTTAAGGTTAAGGTTAAGGTTAAGGTTAAGGTTAAGGTTAAGGTTAGGGTTAAGGTTAAGGTTAAGGTTAAGGTTAAGGTTAAGGTTAAGGTTAAGATTAGGGTTAAGGTTAAGGTTAGGGTTAAGATTAAGGTTAAGGTTAAGGTTAAGGTTAAGGTTAAGGTTAAGGTTAAGGTTAAGGTTAAGGTTAAGGTTAAGGTTAAGGTTAAGGTTAAGGTTAGGATTAAAGTTAGGGTTAAGGTTAAGGTTAGGGTTAAGGTTAAGGTTAGGGTTAGGGTTAAGGTTAAGGTTAGGGTTAAGGTTAAGGTTAGGGTTAGGGTTAGGGTTAGGGTTAGGGTTAGGATTAAAATTAAGGTTAGGGTTAAAATTAGGGTTAGGGTTAGTAGGGTTAGGGTTAGGGTTAGGGTTAGGGTTAGGGTTAGGGTTAGGGTTAGGGTTAGGGTTAGGGTTAGGGTTAGGGTTAGGGTTAGGGTTAGGGTTAGGGTTAGGGTTAGGGTTAGGGTTAGGGTTAGGGTTAGGGTTAGGGTTAGGGTTAGGGTTAGGGTTAGGGTTAGGGTTAGGGTTAGGGTTAGGGTTAGGGTTAGGGTTAGGGTTAGGGTTAGGGTTAGGGTTAGGGTTAGGGTTAGGGTTAGGGTTAGGGTTAGGGTTAGGGTTAGGGTTAGGGTTAGGGTTAGGGTTAGGGTTAGGGTTAGGGTTAGGGTTAGGGTTAGGGTTAGGGTTAGGGTTAGGGTTAGGGTTAGGGTTAGGGTTAGGGTTAGGGTTAGGGTTAGGGTTAGGGTTAGGGTTAGGGTTAGGGTTAGGGTTAGGGTTAGGGTTAGGGTTAGGGTTAGGGTTAGGGTTAGGGTTAGGGTTAGGGTTAGGGTTAGGGTTAGGGTTAGGGTTAGGGTTAGGGTTAGGGTTAGGGTTAGGGTTAGGGTTAGGGTTAGGGTTAGGGTTAGGGTTAGGGTTAGGGTTAGGGTTAGGGTTAGGGTTAGGGTTAGGGTTAGGGTTAGGGTTAGGGTTAGGGTTAGGGTTAGGGTTAGGGTTAGGGTTAGGGTTAGGGTTAGGGTTAGGGTTAGGGTTAGGGTTAGGGTTAGGGTTAGGGTTAGGGTTAGGGTTAGGGTTAGGGTTAGGGTTAGGGTTAGGGTTAGGGTTAGGGTTAGGGTTAGGGTTAGGGTTAGGGTTAGGGTTAGGGTTAGGGTTAGGGTTAGGGTTAGGGTTAGGGTTAGGGTTAGGGTTAGGGTTAGGGTTAGGGTTAGGGTTAGGGTTAGGGTTAGGGTTAGGGTTAGGGTTAGGGTTAGGGTTAGGGTTAGGGTTAGGGTTAGGGTTAGGGTTAGGGTTAGGGTTAGGGTTAGGGTTAGGGTTAGGGTTAGGGTTAGGGTTAGGGTTAGGGTTAGGGTTAGGGTTAGGGTTAGGGTTAGGGTTAGGGTTAGGGTTAGGGTTAGGGTTAGGGTTAGGGTTAGGGTTAGGGTTAGGGTTAGGGTTAGGGTTAGGGTTAGGGTTAGGGTTAGGGTTAGGGTTAGGGTTAGGGTTAGGGTTAGGGTTAGGGTTAGGGTTAGGGTTAGGGTTAGGGTTAGGGTTAGGGTTAGGGTTAGGGTTAGGGTTAGGGTTAGGGTTAGGGTTAGGGTTAGGGTTAGGGTTAGGGTTAGGGTTAGGGTTAGGGTTAGGGTTAGGGTTAGGGTTAGGGTTAGGGTTAGGGTTAGGGTTAGGGTTAGGGTTAGGGTTAGGGTTAGGGTTAGGGTTAGGGTTAGGGTTAGGGTTAGGGTTAGGGTTAGGGTTAGGGTTAGGGTTAGGGTTAGGGTTAGGGTTAGGGTTAGGGTTAGGGTTAGGGTTAGGGTTAGGGTTAGGGTTAGGGTTAGGGTTAGGGTTAGGGTTAGGGTTAGGGTTAGGGTTAGGGTTAGGGTTAGGGTTAGGGTTAGGGTTAGGGTTAGGGTTAGGGTTAGGGTTAGGGTTAGGGTTAGGGTTAGGGTTAGGGTTAGGGTTAGGGTTAGGGTTAGGGTTAGGGTTAGGGTTAGGGTTAGGGTTAGGGTTAGGGTTAGGGTTAGGGTTAGGGTTAGGGTTAGGGTTAGGGTTAGGGTTAGGGTTAGGGTTAGGGTTAGGGTTAGGGTTAGGGTTAGGGTTAGGGTTAGGGTTAGGGTTAGGGTTAGGGTTAGGGTTAGGGTTAGGGTTAGGGTTAGGGTTAGGGTTAGGGTTAGGGTTAGGGTTAGGGTTAGGGTTAGGGTTAGGGTTAGGGTTAGGGTTAGGGTTAGGGTTAGGGTTAGGGTTAGGGTTAGGGTTAGGGTTAGGGTTAGGGTTAGGGTTAGGGTTAGGGTTAGGGTTAGGGTTAGGGTTAGGGTTAGGGTTAGGGTTAGGGTTAGGGTTAGGGTTAGGGTTAGGGTTAGGGTTAGGGTTAGGGTTAGGGTTAGGGTTAGGGTTAGGGTTAGGGTTAGGGTTAGGGTTAGGGTTAGGGTTAGGGTTAGGGTTAGGGTTAGGGTTAGGGTTAGGGTTAGGGTTAGGGTTAGGGTTAGGGTTAGGGTTAGGGTTAGGGTTAGGGTTAGGGTTAGGGTTAGGGTTAGGGTTAGGGTTAGGGTTAGGGTTAGGGTTAGGGTTAGGGTTAGGGTTAGGGTTAGGGTTAGGGTTAGGGTTAGGGTTAGGGTTAGGGTTAGGGTTAGGGTTAGGGTTAGGGTTAGGGTTAGGGTTAGGGTTAGGGTTAGGGTTAGGGTTAGGGTTAGGGTTAGGGTTAGGGTTAGGGTTAGGGTTAGGGTTAGGGTTAGGGTTAGGGTTAGGGTTAGGGTTAGGGTTAGGGTTAGGGTTAGGGTTAGGGTTAGGGTTAGGGTTAGGGTTAGGGTTAGGGTTAGGGTTAGGGTTAGGGTTAGGGTTAGGGTTAGGGTTAGGGTTAGGGTTAGGGTTAGGGTTAGGGTTAGGGTTAGGGTTAGGGTTAGGGTTAGGGTTAGGGTTAGGGTTAGGGTTAGGGTTAGGGTTAGGGTTAGGGTTAGGGTTAGGGTTAGGGTTAGGGTTAGGGTTAGGGTTAGGGTTAGGGTTAGGGTTAGGGTTAGGGTTAGGGTTAGGGTTAGGGTTAGGGTTAGGGTTAGGGTTAGGGTTAGGGTTAGGGTTAGGGTTAGGGTTAGGGTTAGGGTTAGGGTTAGGGTTAGGGTTAGGGTTAGGGTTAGGGTTAGGGTTAGGGTTAGGGTTAGGGTTAGGGTTAGGGTTAGGGTTAGGGTTAGGGTTAGGGTTAGGGTTAGGGTTAGGGTTAGGGTTAGGGTTAGGGTTAGGGTTAGGGTTAGGGTTAGGGTTAGGGTTAGGGTTAGGGTTAGGGTTAGGGTTAGGGTTAGGGTTAGGGTTAGGGTTAGGGTTAGGGTTAGGGTTAGGGTTAGGGTTAGGGTTAGGGTTAGGGTTAGGGTTAGGGTTAGGGTTAGGGTTAGGGTTAGGGTTAGGGTTAGGGTTAGGGTTAGGGTTAGGGTTAGGGTTAGGGTTAGGGTTAGGGTTAGGGTTAGGGTTAGGGTTAGGGTTAGGGTTAGGGTTAGGGTTAGGGTTAGGGTTAGGGTTAGGGTTAGGGTTAGGGTTAGGGTTAGGGTTAGGGTTAGGGTTAGGGTTAGGGTTAGGGTTAGGGTTAGGGTTAGGGTTAGGGTTAGGGTTAGGGTTAGGGTTAGGGTTAGGGTTAGGGTTAGGGTTAGGGTTAGGGTTAGGGTTAGGGTTAGGGTTAGGGTTAGGGTTAGGGTTAGGGTTAGGGTTAGGGTTAGGGTTAGGGTTAGGGTTAGGGTTAGGGTTAGGGTTAGGGTTAGGGTTAGGGTTAGGGTTAGGGTTAGGGTTAGGGTTAGGGTTAGGGTTAGGGTTAGGGTTAGGGTTAGGGTTAGGGTTAGGGTTAGGGTTAGGGTTAGGGTTAGGGTTAGGGTTAGGGTTAGGGTTAGGGTTAGGGTTAGGGTTAGGGTTAGGGTTAGGGTTAGGGTTAGGGTTAGGGTTAGGGTTAGGGTTAGGGTTAGGGTTAGGGTTAGGGTTAGGGTTAGGGTTAGGGTTAGGGTTAGGGTTAGGGTTAGGGTTAGGGTTAGGGTTAGGGTTAGGGTTAGGGTTAGGGTTAGGGTTAGGGTTAGGGTTAGGGTTAGGGTTAGGGTTAGGGTTAGGGTTAGGGTTAGGGTTAGGGTTAGGGTTAGGGTTAGGGTTAGGGTTAGGGTTAGGGTTAGGGTTAGGGTTAGGGTTAGGGTTAGGGTTAGGGTTAGGGTTAGGGTTAGGGTTAGGGTTAGGGTTAGGGTTAGGGTTAGGGTTAGGGTTAGGGTTAGGGTTAGGGTTAGGGTTAGGGTTAGGGTTAGGGTTAGGGTTAGGGTTAGGGTTAGGGTTAGGGTTAGGGTTAGGGTTAGGGTTAGGGTTAGGGTTAGGGTTAGGGTTAGGGTTAGGGTTAGGGTTAGGGTTAGGGTTAGGGTTAGGGTTAGGGTTAGGGTTAGGGTTAGGGTTAGGGTTAGGGTTAGGGTTAGGGTTAGGGTTAGGGTTAGGGTTAGGGTTAGGGTTAGGGTTAGGGTTAGGGTTAGGGTTAGGGTTAGGGTTAGGGTTAGGGTTAGGGTTAGGGTTAGGGTTAGGGTTAGGGTTAGGGTTAGGGTTAGGGTTAGGGTTAGGGTTAGGGTTAGGGTTAGGGTTAGGGTTAGGGTTAGGGTTAGGGTTAGGGTTAGGGTTAGGGTTAGGGTTAGGGTTAGGGTTAGGGTTAGGGTTAGGGTTAGGGTTAGGGTTAGGGTTAGGGTTAGGGTTAGGGTTAGGGTTAGGGTTAGGGTTAGGGTTAGGGTTAGGGTTAGGGTTAGGGTTAGGGTTAGGGTTAGGGTTAGGGTTAGGGTTAGGGTTAGGGTTAGGGTTAGGGTTAGGGTTAGGGTTAGGGTTAGGGTTAGGGTTAGGGTTAGGGTTAGGGTTAGGGTTAGGGTTAGGGTTAGGGTTAGGGTTAGGGTTAGGGTTAGGGTTAGGGTTAGGGTTAGGGTTAGGGTTAGGGTTAGGGTTAGGGTTAGGGTTAGGGTTAGGGTTAGGGTTAGGGTTAGGGTTAGGGTTAGGGTTAGGGTTAGGGTTAGGGTTAGGGTTAGGGTTAGGGTTAGGGTTAGGGTTAGGGTTAGGGTTAGGGTTAGGGTTAGGGTTAGGGTTAGGGTTAGGGTTAGGGTTAGGGTTAGGGTTAGGGTTAGGGTTAGGGTTAGGGTTAGGGTTAGGGTTAGGGTTAGGGTTAGGGTTAGGGTTAGGGTTAGGGTTAGGGTTAGGGTTAGGGTTAGGGTTAGGGTTAGGGTTAGGGTTAGGGTTAGGGTTAGGGTTAGGGTTAGGGTTAGGGTTAGGGTTAGGGTTAGGGTTAGGGTTAGGGTTAGGGTTAGGGTTAGGGTTAGGGTTAGGGTTAGGGTTAGGGTTAGGGTTAGGGTTAGGGTTAGGGTTAGGGTTAGGGTTAGGGTTAGGGTTAGGGTTAGGGTTAGGGTTAGGGTTAGGGTTAGGGTTAGGGTTAGGGTTAGGGTTAGGGTTAGGGTTAGGGTTAGGGTTAGGGTTAGGGTTAGGGTTAGGGTTAGGGTTAGGGTTAGGGTTAGGGTTAGGGTTAGGGTTAGGGTTAGGGTTAGGGTTAGGGTTAGGGTTAGGGTTAGGGTTAGGGTTAGGGTTAGGGTTAGGGTTAGGGTTAGGGTTAGGGTTAGGGTTAGGGTTAGGGTTAGGGTTAGGGTTAGGGTTAGGGTTAGGGTTAGGGTTAGGGTTAGGGTTAGGGTTAGGGTTAGGGTTAGGGTTAGGGTTAGGGTTAGGGTTAGGGTTAGGGTTAGGGTTAGGGTTAGGGTTAGGGTTAGGGTTAGGGTTAGGGTTAGGGTTAGGGTTAGGGTTAGGGTTAGGGTTAGGGTTAGGGTTAGGGTTAGGGTTAGGGTTAGGGTTAGGGTTAGGGTTAGGGTTAGGGTTAGGGTTAGGGTTAGGGTTAGGGTTAGGGTTAGGGTTAGGGTTAGGGTTAGGGTTAGGGTTAGGGTTAGGGTTAGGGTTAGGGTTAGGGTTAGGGTTAGGGTTAGGGTTAGGGTTAGGGTTAGGGTTAGGGTTAGGGTTAGGGTTAGGGTTAGGGTTAGGGTTAGGGTTAGGGTTAGGGTTAGGGTTAGGGTTAGGGTTAGGGTTAGGGTTAGGGTTAGGGTTAGGGTTAGGGTTAGGGTTAGGGTTAGGGTTAGGGTTAGGGTTAGGGTTAGGGTTAGGGTTAGGGTTAGGGTTAGGGTTAGGGTTAGGGTTAGGGTTAGGGTTAGGGTTAGGGTTAGGGTTAGGGTTAGGGTTAGGGTTAGGGTTAGGGTTAGGGTTAGGGTTAGGGTTAGGGTTAGGGTTAGGGTTAGGGTTAGGGTTAGGGTTAGGGTTAGGGTTAGGGTTAGGGTTAGGGTTAGGGTTAGGGTTAGGGTTAGGGTTAGGGTTAGGGTTAGGGTTAGGGTTAGGGTTAGGGTTAGGGTTAGGGTTAGGGTTAGGGTTAGGGTTAGGGTTAGGGTTAGGGTTAGGGTTAGGGTTAGGGTTAGGGTTAGGGTTAGGGTTAGGGTTAGGGTTAGGGTTAGGGTTAGGGTTAGGGTTAGGGTTAGGGTTAGGGTTAGGGTTAGGGTTAGGGTTAGGGTTAGGGTTAGGGTTAGGGTTAGGGTTAGGGTTAGGGTTAGGGTTAGGGTTAGGGTTAGGGTTAGGGTTAGGGTTAGGGTTAGGGTTAGGGTTAGGGTTAGGGTTAGGGTTAGGGTTAGGGTTAGGGTTAGGGTTAGGGTTAGGGTTAGGGTTAGGGTTAGGGTTAGGGTTAGGGTTAGGGTTAGGGTTAGGGTTAGGGTTAGGGTTAGGGTTAGGGTTAGGGTTAGGGTTAGGGTTAGGGTTAGGGTTAGGGTTAGGGTTAGGGTTAGGGTTAGGGTTAGGGTTAGGGTTAGGGTTAGGGTTAGGGTTAGGGTTAGGGTTAGGGTTAGGGTTAGGGTTAGGGTTAGGGTTAGGGTTAGGGTTAGGGTTAGGGTTA
This sequence comes from Delphinapterus leucas, assembly GCF_059928025.1. Lineage (NCBI taxonomy): Eukaryota > Metazoa > Chordata > Mammalia > Artiodactyla > Monodontidae > Delphinapterus > Delphinapterus leucas. The sequence continues at coordinate 16,531 of NC_143140.1, read as the reverse complement.
GGGTTAGGGTTAGGGTTAGGGTTAGGGTTAGGGTTAGGGTTAGGGTTAGGGTTAGGGTTAGGGTTAGGGTTAGGGTTAGGGTTAGGGTTAGGGTTAGGGTTAGGGTTAGGGTTAGGGTTAGGGTTAGGGTTAGGGTTAGGGTTAGGGTTAGGGTTAGGGTTAGGGTTAGGGTTAGGGTTAGGGTTAGGGTTAGGGTTAGGGTTAGGGTTAGGGTTAGGGTTAGGGTTAGGGTTAGGGTTAGGGTTAGGGTTAGGGTTAGGGTTAGGGTTAGGGTTAGGGTTAGGGTTAGGGTTAGGGTTAGGGTTAGGGTTAGGGTTAGGGTTAGGGTTAGGGTTAGGGTTAGGGTTAGGGTTAGGGTTAGGGTTAGGGTTAGGGTTAGGGTTAGGGTTAGGGTTAGGGTTAGGGTTAGGGTTAGGGTTAGGGTTAGGGTTAGGGTTAGGGTTAGGGTTAGGGTTAGGGTTAGGGTTAGGGTTAGGGTTAGGGTTAGGGTTAGGGTTAGGGTTAGGGTTAGGGTTAGGGTTAGGGTTAGGGTTAGGGTTAGGGTTAGGGTTAGGGTTAGGGTTAGGGTTAGGGTTAGGGTTAGGGTTAGGGTTAGGGTTAGGGTTAGGGTTAGGGTTAGGGTTAGGGTTAGGGTTAGGGTTAGGGTTAGGGTTAGGGTTAGGGTTAGGGTTAGGGTTAGGGTTAGGGTTAGGGTTAGGGTTAGGGTTAGGGTTAGGGTTAGGGTTAGGGTTAGGGTTAGGGTTAGGGTTAGGGTTAGGGTTAGGGTTAGGGTTAGGGTTAGGGTTAGGGTTAGGGTTAGGGTTAGGGTTAGGGTTAGGGTTAGGGTTAGGGTTAGGGTTAGGGTTAGGGTTAGGGTTAGGGTTAGGGTTAGGGTTAGGGTTAGGGTTAGGGTTAGGGTTAGGGTTAGGGTTAGGGTTAGGGTTAGGGTTAGGGTTAGGGTTAGGGTTAGGGTTAGGGTTAGGGTTAGGGTTAGGGTTAGGGTTAGGGTTAGGGTTAGGGTTAGGGTTAGGGTTAGGGTTAGGGTTAGGGTTAGGGTTAGGGTTAGGGTTAGGGTTAGGGTTAGGGTTAGGGTTAGGGTTAGGGTTAGGGTTAGGGTTAGGGTTAGGGTTAGGGTTAGGGTTAGGGTTAGGGTTAGGGTTAGGGTTAGGGTTAGGGTTAGGGTTAGGGTTAGGGTTAGGGTTAGGGTTAGGGTTAGGGTTAGGGTTAGGGTTAGGGTTAGGGTTAGGGTTAGGGTTAGGGTTAGGGTTAGGGTTAGGGTTAGGGTTAGGGTTAGGGTTAGGGTTAGGGTTAGGGTTAGGGTTAGGGTTAGGGTTAGGGTTAGGGTTAGGGTTAGGGTTAGGGTTAGGGTTAGGGTTAGGGTTAGGGTTAGGGTTAGGGTTAGGGTTAGGGTTAGGGTTAGGGTTAGGGTTAGGGTTAGGGTTAGGGTTAGGGTTAGGGTTAGGGTTAGGGTTAGGGTTAGGGTTAGGGTTAGGGTTAGGGTTAGGGTTAGGGTTAGGGTTAGGGTTAGGGTTAGGGTTAGGGTTAGGGTTAGGGTTAGGGTTAGGGTTAGGGTTAGGGTTAGGGTTAGGGTTAGGGTTAGGGTTAGGGTTAGGGTTAGGGTTAGGGTTAGGGTTAGGGTTAGGGTTAGGGTTAGGGTTAGGGTTAGGGTTAGGGTTAGGGTTAGGGTTAGGGTTAGGGTTAGGGTTAGGGTTAGGGTTAGGGTTAGGGTTAGGGTTAGGGTTAGGGTTAGGGTTAGGGTTAGGGTTAGGGTTAGGGTTAGGGTTAGGGTTAGGGTTAGGGTTAGGGTTAGGGTTAGGGTTAGGGTTAGGGTTAGGGTTAGGGTTAGGGTTAGGGTTAGGGTTAGGGTTAGGGTTAGGGTTAGGGTTAGGGTTAGGGTTAGGGTTAGGGTTAGGGTTAGGGTTAGGGTTAGGGTTAGGGTTAGGGTTAGGGTTAGGGTTAGGGTTAGGGTTAGGGTTAGGGTTAGGGTTAGGGTTAGGGTTAGGGTTAGGGTTAGGGTTAGGGTTAGGGTTAGGGTTAGGGTTAGGGTTAGGGTTAGGGTTAGGGTTAGGGTTAGGGTTAGGGTTAGGGTTAGGGTTAGGGTTAGGGTTAGGGTTAGGGTTAGGGTTAGGGTTAGGGTTAGGGTTAGGGTTAGGGTTAGGGTTAGGGTTAGGGTTAGGGTTAGGGTTAGGGTTAGGGTTAGGGTTAGGGTTAGGGTTAGGGTTAGGGTTAGGGTTAGGGTTAGGGTTAGGGTTAGGGTTAGGGTTAGGGTTAGGGTTAGGGTTAGGGTTAGGGTTAGGGTTAGGGTTAGGGTTAGGGTTAGGGTTAGGGTTAGGGTTAGGGTTAGGGTTAGGGTTAGGGTTAGGGTTAGGGTTAGGGTTAGGGTTAGGGTTAGGGTTAGGGTTAGGGTTAGGGTTAGGGTTAGGGTTAGGGTTAGGGTTAGGGTTAGGGTTAGGGTTAGGGTTAGGGTTAGGGTTAGGGTTAGGGTTAGGGTTAGGGTTAGGGTTAGGGTTAGGGTTAGGGTTAGGGTTAGGGTTAGGGTTAGGGTTAGGGTTAGGGTTAGGGTTAGGGTTAGGGTTAGGGTTAGGGTTAGGGTTAGGGTTAGGGTTAGGGTTAGGGTTAGGGTTAGGGTTAGGGTTAGGGTTAGGGTTAGGGTTAGGGTTAGGGTTAGGGTTAGGGTTAGGGTTAGGGTTAGGGTTAGGGTTAGGGTTAGGGTTAGGGTTAGGGTTAGGGTTAGGGTTAGGGTTAGGGTTAGGGTTAGGGTTAGGGTTAGGGTTAGGGTTAGGGTTAGGGTTAGGGTTAGGGTTAGGGTTAGGGTTAGGGTTAGGGTTAGGGTTAGGGTTAGGGTTAGGGTTAGGGTTAGGGTTAGGGTTAGGGTTAGGGTTAGGGTTAGGGTTAGGGTTAGGGTTAGGGTTAGGGTTAGGGTTAGGGTTAGGGTTAGGGTTAGGGTTAGGGTTAGGGTTAGGGTTAGGGTTAGGGTTAGGGTTAGGGTTAGGGTTAGGGTTAGGGTTAGGGTTAGGGTTAGGGTTAGGGTTAGGGTTAGGGTTAGGGTTAGGGTTAGGGTTAGGGTTAGGGTTAGGGTTAGGGTTAGGGTTAGGGTTAGGGTTAGGGTTAGGGTTAGGGTTAGGGTTAGGGTTAGGGTTAGGGTTAGGGTTAGGGTTAGGGTTAGGGTTAGGGTTAGGGTTAGGGTTAGGGTTAGGGTTAGGGTTAGGGTTAGGGTTAGGGTTAGGGTTAGGGTTAGGGTTAGGGTTAGGGTTAGGGTTAGGGTTAGGGTTAGGGTTAGGGTTAGGGTTAGGGTTAGGGTTAGGGTTAGGGTTAGGGTTAGGGTTAGGGTTAGGGTTAGGGTTAGGGTTAGGGTTAGGGTTAGGGTTAGGGTTAGGGTTAGGGTTAGGGTTAGGGTTAGGGTTAGGGTTAGGGTTAGGGTTAGGGTTAGGGTTAGGGTTAGGGTTAGGGTTAGGGTTAGGGTTAGGGTTAGGGTTAGGGTTAGGGTTAGGGTTAGGGTTAGGGTTAGGGTTAGGGTTAGGGTTAGGGTTAGGGTTAGGGTTAGGGTTAGGGTTAGGGTTAGGGTTAGGGTTAGGGTTAGGGTTAGGGTTAGGGTTAGGGTTAGGGTTAGGGTTAGGGTTAGGGTTAGGGTTAGGGTTAGGGTTAGGGTTAGGGTTAGGGTTAGGGTTAGGGTTAGGGTTAGGGTTAGGGTTAGGGTTAGGGTTAGGGTTAGGGTTAGGGTTAGGGTTAGGGTTAGGGTTAGGGTTAGGGTTAGGGTTAGGGTTAGGGTTAGGGTTAGGGTTAGGGTTAGGGTTAGGGTTAGGGTTAGGGTTAGGGTTAGGGTTAGGGTTAGGGTTAGGGTTAGGGTTAGGGTTAGGGTTAGGGTTAGGGTTAGGGTTAGGGTTAGGGTTAGGGTTAGGGTTAGGGTTAGGGTTAGGGTTAGGGTTAGGGTTAGGGTTAGGGTTAGGGTTAGGGTTAGGGTTAGGGTTAGGGTTAGGGTTAGGGTTAGGGTTAGGGTTAGGGTTAGGGTTAGGGTTAGGGTTAGGGTTAGGGTTAGGGTTAGGGTTAGGGTTAGGGTTAGGGTTAGGGTTAGGGTTAGGGTTAGGGTTAGGGTTAGGGTTAGGGTTAGGGTTAGGGTTAGGGTTAGGGTTAGGGTTAGGGTTAGGGTTAGGGTTAGGGTTAGGGTTAGGGTTAGGGTTAGGGTTAGGGTTAGGGTTAGGGTTAGGGTTAGGGTTAGGGTTAGGGTTAGGGTTAGGGTTAGGGTTAGGGTTAGGGTTAGGGTTAGGGTTAGGGTTAGGGTTAGGGTTAGGGTTAGGGTTAGGGTTAGGGTTAGGGTTAGGGTTAGGGTTAGGGTTAGGGTTAGGGTTAGGGTTAGGGTTAGGGTTAGGGTTAGGGTTAGGGTTAGGGTTAGGGTTAGGGTTAGGGTTAGGGTTAGGGTTAGGGTTAGGGTTAGGGTTAGGGTTAGGGTTAGGGTTAGGGTTAGGGTTAGGGTTAGGGTTAGGGTTAGGGTTAGGGTTAGGGTTAGGGTTAGGGTTAGGGTTAGGGTTAGGGTTAGGGTTAGGGTTAGGGTTAGGGTTAGGGTTAGGGTTAGGGTTAGGGTTAGGGTTAGGGTTAGGGTTAGGGTTAGGGTTAGGGTTAGGGTTAGGGTTAGGGTTAGGGTTAGGGTTAGGGTTAGGGTTAGGGTTAGGGTTAGGGTTAGGGTTAGGGTTAGGGTTAGGGTTAGGGTTAGGGTTAGGGTTAGGGTTAGGGTTAGGGTTAGGGTTAGGGTTAGGGTTAGGGTTAGGGTTAGGGTTAGGGTTAGGGTTAGGGTTAGGGTTAGGGTTAGGGTTAGGGTTAGGGTTAGGGTTAGGGTTAGGGTTAGGGTTAGGGTTAGGGTTAGGGTTAGGGTTAGGGTTAGGGTTAGGGTTAGGGTTAGGGTTAGGGTTAGGGTTAGGGTTAGGGTTAGGGTTAGGGTTAGGGTTAGGGTTAGGGTTAGGGTTAGGGTTAGGGTTAGGGTTAGGGTTAGGGTTAGGGTTAGGGTTAGGGTTAGGGTTAGGGTTAGGGTTAGGGTTAGGGTTAGGGTTAGGGTTAGGGTTAGGGTTAGGGTTAGGGTTAGGGTTAGGGTTAGGGTTAGGGTTAGGGTTAGGGTTAGGGTTAGGGTTAGGGTTAGGGTTAGGGTTAGGGTTAGGGTTAGGGTTAGGGTTAGGGTTAGGGTTAGGGTTAGGGTTAGGGTTAGGGTTAGGGTTAGGGTTAGGGTTAGGGTTAGGGTTAGGGTTAGGGTTAGGGTTAGGGTTAGGGTTAGGGTTAGGGTTAGGGTTAGGGTTAGGGTTAGGGTTAGGGTTAGGGTTAGGGTTAGGGTTAGGGTTAGGGTTAGGGTTAGGGTTAGGGTTAGGGTTAGGGTTAGGGTTAGGGTTAGGGTTAGGGTTAGGGTTAGGGTTAGGGTTAGGGTTAGGGTTAGGGTTAGGGTTAGGGTTAGGGTTAGGGTTAGGGTTAGGGTTAGGGTTAGGGTTAGGGTTAGGGTTAGGGTTAGGGTTAGGGTTAGGGTTAGGGTTAGGGTTAGGGTTAGGGTTAGGGTTAGGGTTAGGGTTAGGGTTAGGGTTAGGGTTAGGGTTAGGGTTAGGGTTAGGGTTAGGGTTAGGGTTAGGGTTAGGGTTAGGGTTAGGGTTAGGGTTAGGGTTAGGGTTAGGGTTAGGGTTAGGGTTAGGGTTAGGGTTAGGGTTAGGGTTAGGGTTAGGGTTAGGGTTAGGGTTAGGGTTAGGGTTAGGGTTAGGGTTAGGGTTAGGGTTAGGGTTAGGGTTAGGGTTAGGGTTAGGGTTAGGGTTAGGGTTAGGGTTAGGGTTAGGGTTAGGGTTAGGGTTAGGGTTAGGGTTAGGGTTAGGGTTAGGGTTAGGGTTAGGGTTAGGGTTAGGGTTAGGGTTAGGGTTAGGGTTAGGGTTAGGGTTAGGGTTAGGGTTAGGGTTAGGGTTAGGGTTAGGGTTAGGGTTAGGGTTAGGGTTAGGGTTAGGGTTAGGGTTAGGGTTAGGGTTAGGGTTAGGGTTAGGGTTAGGGTTAGGGTTAGGGTTAGGGTTAGGGTTAGGGTTAGGGTTAGGGTTAGGGTTAGGGTTAGGGTTAGGGTTAGGGTTAGGGTTAGGGTTAGGGTTAGGGTTAGGGTTAGGGTTAGGGTTAGGGTTAGGGTTAGGGTTAGGGTTAGGGTTAGGGTTAGGGTTAGGGTTAGGGTTAGGGTTAGGGTTAGGGTTAGGGTTAGGGTTAGGGTTAGGGTTAGGGTTAGGGTTAGGGTTAGGGTTAGGGTTAGGGTTAGGGTTAGGGTTAGGGTTAGGGTTAGGGTTAGGGTTAGGGTTAGGGTTAGGGTTAGGGTTAGGGTTAGGGTTAGGGTTAGGGTTAGGGTTAGGGTTAGGGTTAGGGTTAGGGTTAGGGTTAGGGTTAGGGTTAGGGTTAGGGTTAGGGTTAGGGTTAGGGTTAGGGTTAGGGTTAGGGTTAGGGTTAGGGTTAGGGTTAGGGTTAGGGTTAGGGTTAGGGTTAGGGTTAGGGTTAGGGTTAGGGTTAGGGTTAGGGTTAGGGTTAGGGTTAGGGTTAGGGTTAGGGTTAGGGTTAGGGTTAGGGTTAGGGTTAGGGTTAGGGTTAGGGTTAGGGTTAGGGTTAGGGTTAGGGTTAGGGTTAGGGTTAGGGTTAGGGTTAGGGTTAGGGTTAGGGTTAGGGTTAGGGTTAGGGTTAGGGTTAGGGTTAGGGTTAGGGTTAGGGTTAGGGTTAGGGTTAGGGTTAGGGTTAGGGTTAGGGTTAGGGTTAGGGTTAGGGTTAGGGTTAGGGTTAGGGTTAGGGTTAGGGTTAGGGTTAGGGTTAGGGTTAGGGTTAGGGTTAGGGTTAGGGTTAGGGTTAGGGTTAGGGTTAGGGTTAGGGTTAGGGTTAGGGTTAGGGTTAGGGTTAGGGTTAGGGTTAGGGTTAGGGTTAGGGTTAGGGTTAGGGTTAGGGTTAGGGTTAGGGTTAGGGTTAGGGTTAGGGTTAGGGTTAGGGTTAGGGTTAGGGTTAGGGTTAGGGTTAGGGTTAGGGTTAGGGTTAGGGTTAGGGTTAGGGTTAGGGTTAGGGTTAGGGTTAGGGTTAGGGTTAGGGTTAGGGTTAGGGTTAGGGTTAGGGTTAGGGTTAGGGTTAGGGTTAGGGTTAGGGTTAGGGTTAGGGTTAGGGTTAGGGTTAGGGTTAGGGTTAGGGTTAGGGTTAGGGTTAGGGTTAGGGTTAGGGTTAGGGTTAGGGTTAGGGTTAGGGTTAGGGTTAGGGTTAGGGTTAGGGTTAGGGTTAGGGTTAGGGTTAGGGTTAGGGTTAGGGTTAGGGTTAGGGTTAGGGTTAGGGTTAGGGTTAGGGTTAGGGTTAGGGTTAGGGTTAGGGTTAGGGTTAGGGTTAGGGTTAGGGTTAGGGTTAGGGTTAGGGTTAGGGTTAGGGTTAGGGTTAGGGTTAGGGTTAGGGTTAGGGTTAGGGTTAGGGTTAGGGTTAGGGTTAGGGTTAGGGTTAGGGTTAGGGTTAGGGTTAGGGTTAGGGTTAGGGTTAGGGTTAGGGTTAGGGTTAGGGTTAGGGTTAGGGTTAGGGTTAGGGTTAGGGTTAGGGTTAGGGTTAGGGTTAGGGTTAGGGTTAGGGTTAGGGTTAGGGTTAGGGTTAGGGTTAGGGTTAGGGTTAGGGTTAGGGTTAGGGTTAGGGTTAGGGTTAGGGTTAGGGTTAGGGTTAGGGTTAGGGTTAGGGTTAGGGTTAGGGTTAGGGTTAGGGTTAGGGTTAGGGTTAGGGTTAGGGTTAGGGTTAGGGTTAGGGTTAGGGTTAGGGTTAGGGTTAGGGTTAGGGTTAGGGTTAGGGTTAGGGTTAGGGTTAGGGTTAGGGTTAGGGTTAGGGTTAGGGTTAGGGTTAGGGTTAGGGTTAGGGTTAGGGTTAGGGTTAGGGTTAGGGTTAGGGTTAGGGTTAGGGTTAGGGTTAGGGTTAGGGTTAGGGTTAGGGTTAGGGTTAGGGTTAGGGTTAGGGTTAGGGTTAGGGTTAGGGTTAGGGTTAGGGTTAGGGTTAGGGTTAGGGTTAGGGTTAGGGTTAGGGTTAGGGTTAGGGTTAGGGTTAGGGTTAGGGTTAGGGTTAGGGTTAGGGTTAGGGTTAGGGTTAGGGTTAGGGTTAGGGTTAGGGTTAGGGTTAGGGTTAGGGTTAGGGTTAGGGTTAGGGTTAGGGTTAGGGTTAGGGTTAGGGTTAGGGTTAGGGTTAGGGTTAGGGTTAGGGTTAGGGTTAGGGTTAGGGTTAGGGTTAGGGTTAGGGTTAGGGTTAGGGTTAGGGTTAGGGTTAGGGTTAGGGTTAGGGTTAGGGTTAGGGTTAGGGTTAGGGTTAGGGTTAGGGTTAGGGTTAGGGTTAGGGTTAGGGTTAGGGTTAGGGTTAGGGTTAGGGTTAGGGTTAGGGTTAGGGTTAGGGTTAGGGTTAGGGTTAGGGTTAGGGTTAGGGTTAGGGTTAGGGTTAGGGTTAGGGTTAGGGTTAGGGTTAGGGTTAGGGTTAGGGTTAGGGTTAGGGTTAGGGTTAGGGTTAGGGTTAGGGTTAGGGTTAGGGTTAGGGTTAGGGTTAGGGTTAGGGTTAGGGTTAGGGTTAGGGTTAGGGTTAGGGTTAGGGTTAGGGTTAGGGTTAGGGTTAGGGTTAGGGTTAGGGTTAGGGTTAGGGTTAGGGTTAGGGTTAGGGTTAGGGTTAGGGTTAGGGTTAGGGTTAGGGTTAGGGTTAGGGTTAGGGTTAGGGTTAGGGTTAGGGTTAGGGTTAGGGTTAGGGTTAGGGTTAGGGTTAGGGTTAGGGTTAGGGTTAGGGTTAGGGTTAGGGTTAGGGTTAGGGTTAGGGTTAGGGTTAGGGTTAGGGTTAGGGTTAGGGTTAGGGTTAGGGTTAGGGTTAGGGTTAGGGTTAGGGTTAGGGTTAGGGTTAGGGTTAGGGTTAGGGTTAGGGTTAGGGTTAGGGTTAGGGTTAGGGTTAGGGTTAGGGTTAGGGTTAGGGTTAGGGTTAGGGTTAGGGTTAGGGTTAGGGTTAGGGTTAGGGTTAGGGTTAGGGTTAGGGTTAGGGTTAGGGTTAGGGTTAGGGTTAGGGTTAGGGTTAGGGTTAGGGTTAGGGTTAGGGTTAGGGTTAGGGTTAGGGTTAGGGTTAGGGTTAGGGTTAGGGTTAGGGTTAGGGTTAGGGTTAGGGTTAGGGTTAGGGTTAGGGTTAGGGTTAGGGTTAGGGTTAGGGTTAGGGTTAGGGTTAGGGTTAGGGTTAGGGTTAGGGTTAGGGTTAGGGTTAGGGTTAGGGTTAGGGTTAGGGTTAGGGTTAGGGTTAGGGTTAGGGTTAGGGTTAGGGTTAGGGTTAGGGTTAGGGTTAGGGTTAGGGTTAGGGTTAGGGTTAGGGTTAGGGTTAGGGTTAGGGTTAGGGTTAGGGTTAGGGTTAGGGTTAGGGTTAGGGTTAGGGTTAGGGTTAGGGTTAGGGTTAGGGTTAGGGTTAGGGTTAGGGTTAGGGTTAGGGTTAGGGTTAGGGTTAGGGTTAGGGTTAGGGTTAGGGTTAGGGTTAGGGTTAGGGTTAGGGTTAGGGTTAGGGTTAGGGTTAGGGTTAGGGTTAGGGTTAGGGTTAGGGTTAGGGTTAGGGTTAGGGTTAGGGTTAGGGTTAGGGTTAGGGTTAGGGTTAGGGTTAGGGTTAGGGTTAGGGTTAGGGTTAGGGTTAGGGTTAGGGTTAGGGTTAGGGTTAGGGTTAGGGTTAGGGTTAGGGTTAGGGTTAGGGTTAGGGTTAGGGTTAGGGTTAGGGTTAGGGTTAGGGTTAGGGTTAGGGTTAGGGTTAGGGTTAGGGTTAGGGTTAGGGTTAGGGTTAGGGTTAGGGTTAGGGTTAGGGTTAGGGTTAGGGTTAGGGTTAGGGTTAGGGTTAGGGTTAGGGTTAGGGTTAGGGTTAGGGTTAGGGTTAGGGTTAGGGTTAGGGTTAGGGTTAGGGTTAGGGTTAGGGTTAGGGTTAGGGTTAGGGTTAGGGTTAGGGTTAGGGTTAGGGTTAGGGTTAGGGTTAGGGTTAGGGTTAGGGTTAGGGTTAGGGTTAGGGTTAGGGTTAGGGTTAGGGTTAGGGTTAGGGTTAGGGTTAGGGTTAGGGTTAGGGTTAGGGTTAGGGTTAGGGTTAGGGTTAGGGTTAGGGTTAGGGTTAGGGTTAGGGTTAGGGTTAGGGTTAGGGTTAGGGTTAGGGTTAGGGTTAGGGTTAGGGTTAGGGTTAGGGTTAGGGTTAGGGTTAGGGTTAGGGTTAGGGTTAGGGTTAGGGTTAGGGTTAGGGTTAGGGTTAGGGTTAGGGTTAGGGTTAGGGTTAGGGTTAGGGTTAGGGTTAGGGTTAGGGTTAGGGTTAGGGTTAGGGTTAGGGTTAGGGTTAGGGTTAGGGTTAGGGTTAGGGTTAGGGTTAGGGTTAGGGTTAGGGTTAGGGTTAGGGTTAGGGTTAGGGTTAGGGTTAGGGTTAGGGTTAGGGTTAGGGTTAGGGTTAGGGTTAGGGTTAGGGTTAGGGTTAGGGTTAGGGTTAGGGTTAGGGTTAGGGTTAGGGTTAGGGTTAGGGTTAGGGTTAGGGTTAGGGTTAGGGTTAGGGTTAGGGTTAGGGTTAGGGTTAGGGTTAGGGTTAGGGTTAGGGTTAGGGTTAGGGTTAGGGTTAGGGTTAGGGTTAGGGTTAGGGTTAGGGTTAGGGTTAGGGTTAGGGTTAGGGTTAGGGTTAGGGTTAGGGTTAGGGTTAGGGTTAGGGTTAGGGTTAGGGTTAGGGTTAGGGTTAGGGTTAGGGTTAGGGTTAGGGTTAGGGTTAGGGTTAGGGTTAGGGTTAGGGTTAGGGTTAGGGTTAGGGTTAGGGTTAGGGTTAGGGTTAGGGTTAGGGTTAGGGTTAGGGTTAGGGTTAGGGTTAGGGTTAGGGTTAGGGTTAGGGTTAGGGTTAGGGTTAGGGTTAGGGTTAGGGTTAGGGTTAGGGTTAGGGTTAGGGTTAGGGTTAGGGTTAGGGTTAGGGTTAGGGTTAGGGTTAGGGTTAGGGTTAGGGTTAGGGTTAGGGTTAGGGTTAGGGTTAGGGTTAGGGTTAGGGTTAGGGTTAGGGTTAGGGTTAGGGTTAGGGTTAGGGTTAGGGTTAGGGTTAGGGTTAGGGTTAGGGTTAGGGTTAGGGTTAGGGTTAGGGTTAGGGTTAGGGTTAGGGTTAGGGTTAGGGTTAGGGTTAGGGTTAGGGTTAGGGTTAGGGTTAGGGTTAGGGTTAGGGTTAGGGTTAGGGTTAGGGTTAGGGTTAGGGTTAGGGTTAGGGTTAGGGTTAGGGTTAGGGTTAGGGTTAGGGTTAGGGTTAGGGTTAGGGTTAGGGTTAGGGTTAGGGTTAGGGTTAGGGTTAGGGTTAGGGTTAGGGTTAGGGTTAGGGTTAGGGTTAGGGTTAGGGTTAGGGTTAGGGTTAGGGTTAGGGTTAGGGTTAGGGTTAGGGTTAGGGTTAGGGTTAGGGTTAGGGTTAGGGTTAGGGTTAGGGTTAGGGTTAGGGTTAGGGTTAGGGTTAGGGTTAGGGTTAGGGTTAGGGTTAGGGTTAGGGTTAGGGTTAGGGTTAGGGTTAGGGTTAGGGTTAGGGTTAGGGTTAGGGTTAGGGTTAGGGTTAGGGTTAGGGTTAGGGTTAGGGTTAGGGTTAGGGTTAGGGTTAGGGTTAGGGTTAGGGTTAGGGTTAGGGTTAGGGTTAGGGTTAGGGTTAGGGTTAGGGTTAGGGTTAGGGTTAGGGTTAGGGTTAGGGTTAGGGTTAGGGTTAGGGTTAGGGTTAGGGTTAGGGTTAGGGTTAGGGTTAGGGTTAGGGTTAGGGTTAGGGTTAGGGTTAGGGTTAGGGTTAGGGTTAGGGTTAGGGTTAGGGTTAGGGTTAGGGTTAGGGTTAGGGTTAGGGTTAGGGTTAGGGTTAGGGTTAGGGTTAGGGTTAGGGTTAGGGTTAGGGTTAGGGTTAGGGTTAGGGTTAGGGTTAGGGTTAGGGTTAGGGTTAGGGTTAGGGTTAGGGTTAGGGTTAGGGTTAGGGTTAGGGTTAGGGTTAGGGTTAGGGTTAGGGTTAGGGTTAGGGTTAGGGTTAGGGTTAGGGTTAGGGTTAGGGTTAGGGTTAGGGTTAGGGTTAGGGTTAGGGTTAGGGTTAGGGTTAGGGTTAGGGTTAGGGTTAGGGTTAGGGTTAGGGTTAGGGTTAGGGTTAGGGTTAGGGTTAGGGTTAGGGTTAGGGTTAGGGTTAGGGTTAGGGTTAGGGTTAGGGTTAGGGTTAGGGTTAGGGTTAGGGTTAGGGTTAGGGTTAGGGTTAGGGTTAGGGTTAGGGTTAGGGTTAGGGTTAGGGTTAGGGTTAGGGTTAGGGTTAGGGTTAGGGTTAGGGTTAGGGTTAGGGTTAGGGTTAGGGTTAGGGTTAGGGTTAGGGTTAGGGTTAGGGTTAGGGTTAGGGTTAGGGTTAGGGTTAGGGTTAGGGTTAGGGTTAGGGTTAGGGTTAGGGTTAGGGTTAGGGTTAGGGTTAGGGTTAGGGTTAGGGTTAGGGTTAGGGTTAGGGTTAGGGTTAGGGTTAGGGTTAGGGTTAGGGTTAGGGTTAGGGTTAGGGTTAGGGTTAGGGTTAGGGTTAGGGTTAGGGTTAGGGTTAGGGTTAGGGTTAGGGTTAGGGTTAGGGTTAGGGTTAGGGTTAGGGTTAGGGTTAGGGTTAGGGTTAGGGTTAGGGTTAGGGTTAGGGTTAGGGTTAGGGTTAGGGTTAGGGTTAGGGTTAGGGTTAGGGTTAGGGTTAGGGTTAGGGTTAGGGTTAGGGTTAGGGTTAGGGTTAGGGTTAGGGTTAGGGTTAGGGTTAGGGTTAGGGTTAGGGTTAGGGTTAGGGTTAGGGTTAGGGTTAGGGTTAGGGTTAGGGTTAGGGTTAGGGTTAGGGTTAGGGTTAGGGTTAGGGTTAGGGTTAGGGTTAGGGTTAGGGTTAGGGTTAGGGTTAGGGTTAGGGTTAGGGTTAGGGTTAGGGTTAGGGTTAGGGTTAGGGTTAGGGTTAGGGTTAGGGTTAGGGTTAGGGTTAGGGTTAGGGTTAGGGTTAGGGTTAGGGTTAGGGTTAGGGTTAGGGATTAGGGTTAGGGTTAGGGTTAGGGTTAGGGTTAGGGTTAGGGTTAGGGTTAGGGTTAGGGTTAGGGTTAGGGTTAGGGTTAGGGTTAGGGTTAGGGTTAGGGTTAGGGTTAGGGTTAGGGTTAGGGTTAGGGTTAGGGTTAGGGTTAGGGTTAGGGTTAGGGTTAGGGTTAGGGTTAGGGTTAGGGTTAGGGTTAGGGTTAGGGTTAGGGTTAGGGTTAGGGTTAGGGTTAGGGTTAGGGTTAGGGTTAGGGTTAGGGTTAGGGTTAGGGTTAGGGTTAGGGTTAGGGTTAGGGTTAGGGTTAGGGTTAGGGTTAGGGTTAGGGTTAGGGTTAGGGTTAGGGTTAGGGTTAGGGTTAGGGTTAGGGTTAGGGTTAGGGTTAGGGTTAGGGTTAGGGTTAGGGTTAGGGTTAGGGTTAGGGTTAGGGTTAGGGTTAGGGTTAGGGTTAGGGTTAGGGTTAGGGTTAGGGTTAGGGTTAGGGTTAGGGTTAGGGTTAGGGTTAGGGTTAGGGTTAGGGTTAGGGTTAGGGTTAGGGTTAGGGTTAGGGTTAGGGTTAGGGTTAGGGTTAGGGTTAGGGTTAGGGTTAGGGTTAGGGTTAGGGTTAGGGTTAGGGTTAGGGTTAGGGTTAGGGTTAGGGTTAGGGTTAGGGTTAGGGTTAGGGTTAGGGTTAGGGTTAGGGTTAGGGTTAGGGTTAGGGTTAGGGTTAGGGTTAGGGTTAGGGTTAGGGTTAGGGTTAGGGTTAGGGTTAGGGTTAGGGTTAGGGTTAGGGTTAGGGTTAGGGTTAGGGTTAGGGTTAGGGTTAGGGTTAGGGTTAGGGTTAGGGTTAGGGTTAGGGTTAGGGTTAGGGTTAGGGTTAGGGTTAGGGTTAGGGTTAGGGTTAGGGTTAGGGTTAGGGTTAGGGTTAGGGTTAGGGTTAGGGTTAGGGTTAGGGTTAGGGTTAGGGTTAGGGTTAGGGTTAGGGTTAGGGTTAGGGTTAGGGTTAGGGTTAGGGTTAGGGTTAGGGTTAGGGTTAGGGTTAGGGTTAGGGTTAGGGTTAGGGTTAGGGTTAGGGTTAGGGTTAGGGTTAGGGTTAGGGTTAGGGTTAGGGTTAGGGTTAGGGTTAGGGTTAGGGTTAGGGTTAGGGTTAGGGTTAGGGTTAGGGTTAGGGTTAGGGTTAGGGTTAGGGTTAGGGTTAGGGTTAGGGTTAGGGTTAGGGTTAGGGTTAGGGTTAGGGTTAGGGTTAGGGTTAGGGTTAGGGTTAGGGTTAGGGTTAGGGTTAGGGTTAGGGTTAGGGTTAGGGTTAGGGTTAGGGTTAGGGTTAGGGTTAGGGTTAGGGTTAGGGTTAGGGTTAGGGTTAGGGTTAGGGTTAGGGTTAGGGTTAGGGTTAGGGTTAGGGTTAGGGTTAGGGTTAGGGTTAGGGTTAGGGTTAGGGTTAGGGTTAGGGTTAGGGTTAGGGTTAGGGTTAGGGTTAGGGTTAGGGTTAGGGTTAGGGTTAGGGTTAGGGTTAGGGTTAGGGTTAGGGTTAGGGTTAGGGTTAGGGTTAGGGTTAGGGTTAGGGTTAGGGTTAGGGTTAGGGTTAGGGTTAGGGTTAGGGTTAGGGTTAGGGTTAGGGTTAGGGTTAGGGTTAGGGTTAGGGTTAGGGTTAGGGTTAGGGTTAGGGTTAGGGTTAGGGTTAGGGTTAGGGTTAGGGTTAGGGTTAGGGTTAGGGTTAGGGTTAGGGTTAGGGTTAGGGTTAGGGTTAGGGTTAGGGTTAGGGTTAGGGTTAGGGTTAGGGTTAGGGTTAGGGTTAGGGTTAGGGTTAGGGTTAGGGTTAGGGTTAGGGTTAGGGTTAGGGTTAGGGTTAGGGTTAGGGTTAGGGTTAGGGTTAGGGTTAGGGTTAGGGTTAGGGTTAGGGTTAGGGTTAGGGTTAGGGTTAGGGTTAGGGTTAGGGTTAGGGTTAGGGTTAGGGTTAGGGTTAGGGTTAGGGTTAGGGTTAGGGTTAGGGTTAGGGTTAGGGTTAGGGTTAGGGTTAGGGTTAGGGTTAGGGTTAGGGTTAGGGTTAGGGTTAGGGTTAGGGTTAGGGTTAGGGTTAGGGTTAGGGTTAGGGTTAGGGTTAGGGTTAGGGTTAGGGTTAGGGTTAGGGTTAGGGTTAGGGTTAGGGTTAGGGTTAGGGTTAGGGTTAGGGTTAGGGTTAGGGTTAGGGTTAGGGTTAGGGTTAGGGTTAGGGTTAGGGTTAGGGTTAGGGTTAGGGTTAGGGTTAGGGTTAGGGTTAGGGTTAGGGTTAGGGTTAGGGTTAGGGTTAGGGTTAGGGTTAGGGTTAGGGTTAGGGTTAGGGTTAGGGTTAGGGTTAGGGTTAGGGTTAGGGTTAGGGTTAGGGTTAGGGTTAGGGTTAGGGTTAGGGTTAGGGTTAGGGTTAGGGTTAGGGTTAGGGTTAGGGTTAGGGTTAGGGTTAGGGTTAGGGTTAGGGTTAGGGTTAGGGTTAGGGTTAGGGTTAGGGTTAGGGTTAGGGTTAGGGTTAGGGTTAGGGTTAGGGTTAGGGTTAGGGTTAGGGTTAGGGTTAGGGTTAGGGTTAGGGTTAGGGTTAGGGTTAGGGTTAGGGTTAGGGTTAGGGTTAGGGTTAGGGTTAGGGTTAGGGTTAGGGTTAGGGTTAGGGTTAGGGTTAGGGTTAGGGTTAGGGTTAGGGTTAGGGTTAGGGTTAGGGTTAGGGTTAGGGTTAGGGTTAGGGTTAGGGTTAGGGTTAGGGTTAGGGTTAGGGTTAGGGTTAGGGTTAGGGTTAGGGTTAGGGTTAGGGTTAGGGTTAGGGTTAGGGTTAGGGTTAGGGTTAGGGTTAGGGTTAGGGTTAGGGTTAGGGTTAGGGTTAGGGTTAGGGTTAGGGTTAGGGTTAGGGTTAGGGTTAGGGTTAGGGTTAGGGTTAGGGTTAGGGTTAGGGTTAGGGTTAGGGTTAGGGTTAGGGTTAGGGTTAGGGTTAGGGTTAGGGTTAGGGTTAGGGTTAGGGTTAGGGTTAGGGTTAGGGTTAGGGTTAGGGTTAGGGTTAGGGTTAGGGTTAGGGTTAGGGTTAGGGTTAGGGTTAGGGTTAGGGTTAGGGTTAGGGTTAGGGTTAGGGTTAGGGTTAGGGTTAGGGTTAGGGTTAGGGTTAGGGTTAGGGTTAGGGTTAGGGTTAGGGTTAGGGTTAGGGTTAGGGTTAGGGTTAGGGTTAGGGTTAGGGTTAGGGTTAGGGTTAGGGTTAGGGTTAGGGTTAGGGTTAGGGTTAGGGTTAGGGTTAGGGTTAGGGTTAGGGTTAGGGTTAGGGTTAGGGTTAGGGTTAGGGTTAGGGTTAGGGTTAGGGTTAGGGTTAGGGTTAGGGTTAGGGTTAGGGTTAGGGTTAGGGTTAGGGTTAGGGTTAGGGTTAGGGTTAGGGTTAGGGTTAGGGTTAGGGTTAGGGTTAGGGTTAGGGTTAGGGTTAGGGTTAGGGTTAGGGTTAGGGTTAGGGTTAGGGTTAGGGTTAGGGTTAGGGTTAGGGTTAGGGTTAGGGTTAGGGTTAGGGTTAGGGTTAGGGTTAGGGTTAGGGTTAGGGTTAGGGTTAGGGTTAGGGTTAGGGTTAGGGTTAGGGTTAGGGTTAGGGTTAGGGTTAGGGTTAGGGTTA
>NC_143139.1:102759364-102835883 GCF_059928025.1 Delphinapterus leucas | reverse complement strand
TCTGCTTCTGGGCCTTACACGTGGTTGCCCCGCCCCAGGTGATCAGGCTGGTTGCACGCAGAAGAAAGCAGCTCTGCTTCCTGAAAACGAGACATGCAGCCTTGAGTCTGACTCTCAGCACCCCCTCCCCAGCCATGCCTCTCTCTCTCTCTCTCTCTCTCTCTCTCTCTCTCTCTCTCTCTCTCTCTCTCTCTCTCTCTCTCTCTCTCTCTCTCTCTCTCTCTCTCTCTCTCTCTCTCTCTCTCTCTCTCTCTCTCTCTCTCTCTCTCTCTCTCTCTCTTTCTATGCTGTGCACCAGGGCTTCACAAGCCTTCTAGAACCTGGACTGGGTTAAGCCATCATTCTCCCACACTGCAAGTGGAGAGACAGACAAAATGAGATCCAGGAAGCTAAAACATTACTGTGGAGACAGGCCATACTGACAAAACCATGTAAGATTACACGAGTGAATTGCCACATAAGCTGAACTAGGGCCATATGGGCTGGAAGACTTCCTCTAAAACTACTTCCAAGAGAATTGTCACCTGCTGTAATGAACAATAACGAAGGGAGTCTATGTTTGAAGTAGGGACATAAGTTTGTTCTGGTAACTGGATGTTGTGTTTGGCTGTGGAGAGGCTGCACAAAGCACAGGCTGGGAGGACCAGTCAAACCCAAACCCCTCTTCCCCAAATTCATCAGCAAATAGACAGAGAAGTGGGAGAGGATTTTGTTACTGTCATTGTTGCAAAACCCAGGAGCTTCAATTCTGACAGCTATAAATTAGGAATGAAACTACAAGCATGAAAGCGGAAGCAGCTTAATTCGAATGTGCTTTTTACTAAACCACTTTTGTGCAGGCTTTCACCCAAAATAAATGATACCCTCACATTTATAAGAAAATACATGGGATAAAAAGTGTCCCTTTTTAGCGCTTCCCTGGTGGCACAGTGGTTGAGAGTCCGCCTGCCGATGCAGGCAACACGGGTTCGTGCCCCGGTCCGGGAGGATCCCACATGCCGCGGAGCGGCTGGGCCCGTGAGCCATGGCCGCTGAGCCTGCACGTCCAGAGCCTGTGCTCCGCAGGGGGAGAGGCCACAACAGTAAGAGGCTCGCGTACCACACAAGAAAAAAAAAAAAAAAAGTGTCCCTTTTTAGAGCCAAGCTTGTCAGACTTCAGATACCTCCATTGCTCTGCCTTCGGATGTGAGGGGCGGGAGGGAAGGGGACTCCCCATGTAAGGCCTCTCGGAATTTCCACTCCCTGGACCACGCAGGGACATGGAAAGTCAAATGTGTGATCTCAGACAAATAGAAGAAAGAAAAAGAGGCAGCAGAATATATAATTGGATGTATCACTATGACATTTTCCACCATCAGATAAAAGAAAAAGAAACACTGACCCTTCACATTACAGAAAGAGAATCTCAGAAGCACACATTCACCTCCTGAGGCCAATGTACATTTTATTATTTAGAAAAGCACAAGGGTCTAGATTTCCATCCTCAACAGATCTAGTATGTTTACAAGTTCTTAAAACTTTGCTTATCTACTTAAAAAGTGAACCTGAAGTATGGGCATTGATGCAAAGTTTTTAGCTTGTTTGCGTTGTTTGATGTTTCTATTCTGACCATTACAAAATACGGTAGTTTCCACCCTAACAGATGCCAACTATCTATCTTTACAACCCACTTACATTTTTTTTCTTTTGAGGAAAATATTGGGACAAATAAAAACAATTTTTAGGAAAGAAGCCGAGTGGAAATTTCGTGTCTGTTACGCGTTTGAGTTCATTCATTTTCCTTGTTTTTGTTAGTCATCTTACAAATACAGGACCACAGTCTTCACTTCCTTTAGTAGTATAGCTCTTTCAGCTCTGGGAATTACAAACTCGACAAATCTTTAACCAGTTTCAAAAAAAATAAGTTTCCTTTCTTATCAGAAAGTGTATTCTCTCCCCAGATGCCACTCTACATGTTTAAATGACTGAAACTGAGGACTTCGTTGCAGCCAAAAACTAGTGGCCGACCTAGCAGTACACTCTCAAGTGTCCCGTAATTGAGCATCTCCGCCCTCAAAGGCAGGATATTATTTATTTTAAAGTCACCATAGCTATCCATTTTAAGGAAGCTCAGAGTTAGAAGTGTTCTAAGGGCCCTGCTAGAGGTTGCAAGTTGCTTCTTTGTGTCTTTGGCAACTGTGTTAAATTTTTTTAGAAGTTTCTAGTCTCTCCATGAAGACCAGCCCTTGTTTCACGTTTCCTGCGGCTCTTTTCAAATTTAACCCTTTGGGTGTGCTTCCTTGAATACTCGTTACTTCTCTTCTCTTTGTGTCACTGTGCCTTCCCTTGCCACTCAGCTGTAGTTTCACACAGCCAGCTACTTGGAGCCTGTGGGAGCATTTACAGGAACTTGGGCGCCTTGCTAGCACCCTCGATTAGAAACGTCACCTCAGAAGGCAGAGTAAGTAAGTGCATCACGTTAAAGTGAAAAATACATCTGCACGATGCTCTGCTCTGTCTGACAGAAAACAAGAGGCTTCCATGAAATGGAAATAAGCTATATATGTTTTCAAATCAGCAAGATCCCCAGACACCTCTAAAGCTAGTCTAATACTAATATTTCATGACTTTGGCTGAGAAGCCTAAAAGCCAGCCCCTGCATGAGAAGGGATGCAGCCTCCCTTGAGCCTGTTTCTTTAGAGTCCCTGTGCCTAAGGTGTGAAAAGGCCAACATCTGCAGGGGGGTGGGCAAGGTGGTGAAGGTTATGGCAGAACCCAGACTGGCATTAATGCAAAATTGAGACTTTGCTGCTTCAAGTCAATCTGGTAGAAGTAGCATCAAATTTTTCCAGATTTCTTCAACACATGCTGCTCCAAATTAAATCACACGAAAAAACTTATATGTCTTTATACGTTAAATTTCTTGGCTGCGACAATGCTACTGTGGTTATGTAGGAGAATGTCCTTGTTCTTAGATAGTACATGCAAAAGCTTTTAGGGGTAAAGTGATCTGATTTGTGCAACATACTTTCAGACGGTTTGTCAGAGAAAGAGATAGGGAATACAAATATGACAAACTGTTAACAATTGATAGATCTAGGGTGAAAGGTAGATTAGGTGTTCCTTTGTCTTTTCTGTGGGTTTGAAATTTTTTTTAAACAGGGAAAAATACTTAGGAATAAATATAACTAAAATACAGGGCTTATGTGAGCAAATGTATAAAATAATATTTAAGGATATTCGGATGTATACAGTCTGAATATGTGAAAAACGTTATATATAAGAGTGAGCAGATGTGAAATACTTTTTTCTTGTATCTATATTTTTAAAACTCACTCATTTTTTATTAATTCGGGAGGATATTGATTTAGGTTTTAAAAAAGAAAATATAGGCAATTCGTTGATTTATCCTTTTATTTTACATTTGCTCAGTTAGCTCACCACACTGAGCCCCAGCAAGTGGCCCACATGCCCTCAGCACCTGCTTCACTTTCCCTGCAAGATGTGGTGCTTGGCAGGACGGAGGTGGGGCTGGGAAGACATAGAAAGCGAACAACACATGGATTGTCTCCTCAAAGATGTTGACACATCAGTCTATTACTCCAGGCTGGGAAAGGATGGACTCAGAGCCTGTGAGGAGGGTTGGGGGTTTGCACAGCTGCTTTGGCCTCCCCACTTCCCACCAAGGCTGTAAGATATTGCTCTGCAGCTTGACATGGTGGAAGAGTGTTGAATTGCTGCTAAGAAACTTTGGTTCCTGCCATTAGCTGGCTGTGTGGCCTTAGGCGTGCTCCTTCACCTCTCTGGGCCTTAGTCAATTTGTGTGTAAGATGAGAGGGTTGGACTGACTAAATCTCCAAGGCTGCTTCTGGGTCTATAGTCTATTATATGCCTCCATGTAAGCATATATTTCCCCTATTTCGTCCAGCCTGTTCTTTTCTTCCAAGGTAAATCCTCAGAATGTAACCCCTCAAGGAGCTTAAGGACCTTCAAAAAAGTCGTCACCGTCTCTCAGGTCAACACTCTCCCCCAGGGGAATCTTCGACCAGCTTTCCTGCCCCTTTTCGGTCCCTCAGGGCAGTGAGGTGCTGTAGCCTCCCTTCAATATGAATGCTGGTGCTAAAAGGGCATTTTCCTTTTAGGAAATCAGATTTCTGTACCAAACAGCATCACACACACTTGGTACTTCATGTGATGGGATTTAGAAATCTCACGGCTCAAGTTGCTCTGATTCTGGAACATTAATTCAGGAAGCAGTACCTCCCCCCAAAAGTACAGATGTCAGAAAACAGACAAGAGGAGAGGTTGTTGTCTGGTCTTTGCCCTGGTCCTCTGCTTAGAAGGGAAGATAAAAGTGCAGGGGAGTGTAGGAGGAAGTTGGTCAGTAAAGAGTTTGGGGCTTTTTTAGTTTTAATTTTTGGTCATTAAGGGCGTGTGATGTTTCTTCCTTCTGATCATATCAATCAATCAGTTCATTTCTTCTCCAAATCTGGGATTAGACTGTGAACTTCCTAAGAACTGGGACTATGTCTTCTTCATTTCTGAGATGTCGTGGCCTCAAGAAGACAGCCTGGTTTTGAAGTCAGACAAGCCAGGATTTGAAGCTTCCTTCAGCATTAAGTTGACAATAACCGGACCACTGTTGGACTTCTCAGCTCCTTTTGGGCTCTAAGTAGCGTGGATGACAGCCCATGTGCCCATACTCCCTCACCCGGTGTGCCTCCACCCCAATGTGCACACCCTGGATGCAGGTGGTTATGACACATGATGTAGAGCATCACTTCCAGTAGTTGGCATTTGTGTTACTAGCCCATGGGAAGGCAGGGACCAAGAGGGGGGTTTCCTACAACCAAAGAGATGGTGTAATGTGGTGGAGTTTCTACAGGATTAGCGATTAAGCTAATCCTGCCCTTTGGCCATTTTCCTTCACATCTCTCAGTCATCACATTGAAAGATGAAAATTGTTATTCAAGGCACTTTGCCGAGAATCCGTCTTCTCAAAACCCTCTGGAGCTCATCATCTTATTCTTATTTGGCCTCTTACGGAGGAGTGAACGGAGGCTGAGGGAGCTGGTTAAGTGCAGAACCCAAATTTGAACCCAAGCTTGGGTGACTGAAGGCTCTGTTCCTTCATGAACATCACACCGCACGGCAGCACAGCCTCTTATCCTCCCCACGAGGTGGACTGTGAAGTTGCCAGATCCTGAAAACCCATGACCCTGGCTGCCCTGGGTCTCTCTGCTGTTGCTGTTTTCAGGCTGCCCGCAGCTGTGCCTCAGAGGACACCCCCTCCCACCCTCCATGCCTACCTGGGACTCCTTTCTCCTTCTCAGATTTAACCAAATCCCACATACCTGTGCTACTTCTGTGTGCCAGGCATGTTGCTAGCTTCTATGACAGATACAAAGATAAGTAAGAAGCAGTCTCTCTTCTAGGAAGTTCCAAGTTTAGTCAAGGGAAAGGCAATCTTAAAATAAGTAGAAAACATGGCAAAGAAAGATAAGGCTTCAAAAGGGAGCTGCAAAGCGCTGAGAGCAATAATCACAGTAACTGTGTGCAATGCTTATTGGACAGGAGCACTTAACAGAAACCACTGTTCAGGGTCACACGTATGCAACACTTCTCCATTTGTTAATTCT
The DNA here is from genome assembly GCF_059928025.1 of Delphinapterus leucas. Taxonomy (NCBI): domain Eukaryota; kingdom Metazoa; phylum Chordata; class Mammalia; order Artiodactyla; family Monodontidae; genus Delphinapterus; species Delphinapterus leucas. Next base: position 102,830,265 of record NC_143139.1, on the reverse strand, counting down.
CATCCTCACAGAACTTCTCTAAAAGAGATACTTATTCTCATTTTTGCTGGTAAGAAAATCAAATTATAAAGAATCAAAGTCCAGGCAATTCGACTATGGCCACGTGGCTAACCATGGGCTAAGCTTAGATTCAAACACTGTCTTTCTGGTGCTTAAGATAGGCTGGTTCCCATTATTCCACATCTTACCTACCTATCCATTTCAATCCCATTCTGCAGGGCTGGTTTCTCTGTGACCATCCAGCTGCTAAGCACTGGGTCGGGATTGAGGCTCACATGTCCTGTCCTCAAGTTCTTTCCTGGGACGGAGCGGCAGAAGCCACCAGCAAAAGCCCTGGAGAAAGTGTGCCTTTGAAAGGGTCTTAATAAAAACTCCAGAGCGTTTATGTGGAGAGACAGCAAGAGCACTCCAAAGGAGAGAACTTTAGGGGCTGTGGTCGGGCAGCAAGAGCCAGGGCTTGCCTGGGAGCTGGAGAAGCGGCACCGAGGCAGGTTAGAGCCGCCCTGTGGACGACCTTCAGTGACAGCATCTGATGGTGGGAAGCCTTGACAGCAATGATGTGGTCCGAGTTGTGGTGGTGTGCACAGGGGCGGTGGTGGGGAGAGACAGGAGTTGGGACAGTGGCTCTCAGCATAGGCCATTCGTCCAGTCCTGGTGGTGGTGGGTGGGGTGGAGAACAAACAGCTCCTGAACAGGGACAAAGCCACAGGAGAGGGAAGCAGAGGAAGGAGGTTCCAAGGAGCGTCCAAAGGCAGAATCTATAGGACTCAGTTGGTTCTCTCAAGTTAAAGGGAGAATCCAGGGAGACTGAGTTTTCCAGCCTGGGTGGTAAAGAAATGGTGTCAACACTGACTAGAATGGAGAAGTCAGAGAGGATTTTTTAAAAAGTCTGGGCCTTCCCTGGTGGCGCAGTGGTTAAGAATCCGCCTGCTAATGCAGGGGACACGGGTTTGAGCCCTGGTCCGGGAAGGTCCCACATGCCACGGAGCAACTAAGCCCGTGTGCCACAACTACTGAGCCCGTGCTCTAGAGCCCACGAGCCACAACTACTGAAGCCCACGTGCCACAACTACTGAAGCCTGCACGCCTAGAGCCCGTGCTCCACAACAAGAGAAGCCACCCAATGAGAAGCCCGTGCACCGCAACCAAGAATAGCCACCGCTCGCCGCAACTAGAGAAAGCCTGCGTGCAATGAAGACCCAACACAGCCAAAAATGAAATAAATAGAATGAATACATTTATTAAAAAAAAAAAAAGTCTGACTTTGAGGCCACTGAGTGCCAAAGGGATAGCTGGGTGCAGATACTGTCAGATTACCAGAAGAGTGGTGTTGAGCTCAGGAACAGAGAGAGTTCTGAGTCATCTACAAGGGGAGACGGGTGAAGCGGAGAGAATGGAGACATGCTCTAGGGCGAGGTTCTCAAACTTTAATGTGCCCAAGAATCGCCCAGGATCCCTGGCAGTTGCCTGACACATAGCGTCTGTTTAATAGAGCACATTTCTTTCCCTAGTAGATAGAGTCTTAGGGTGTTGATCTAAAGAGATGAGCAATATAAGAATTTCAGGAAATACAGATGATGTTTTAGTTGTTGCTTTTGCTTGTTTGCTTTAAATAGCCATTTACTGCCTTTCAAATCATACCAGATATGCACTTATTTAATCTGTTAACTATGATACTGACCATAACCCTAAATTACGTGGGCTGAGATGTGCTCAGTCTCTTTGTCCAACAGTTAAGAATGCGGACTTTGGAGCCAAGGAGCTCGGGTCTGCATTTCGCTACAAACTGTAATCTGGGGAGACTCACCCAAACATCACAGCCCAGTCTTCTCCTCTGTAAAAAGGGGATAACAGATGTAGGCACCTCATAAGGCTGTTATGCTGCTATAATAACACAGCTCTTGACACCTAGTACATGTTTAATAACTGTTGGTTATGAGTTTTATCATTCGTTAGCCCTTGGGGGAGAGAGTCTTGTGTAGAGAAGCTGCAGGAAGAGGTGCTGGTGAGTCAGAATGTCATGAGTAGGTCCTTGAGTCAGGACAGAAGCAACATGCCAGCCTGCGCTGCAGAAAGAAGCTCATACTGATACCCTGCCTGAAACCCACCAGACTGCCATGGGTTGACAAGCAGAGGCCCCTTGTGAACCTTCTGGCTACTTGGTCAAGTTTTCAGTTTGGGGAATTACAATGATCTGTGGAAGAATTCCCCTTGCATCCCATCTGGCCAGCAGACTGATCGTTGTCATCACTTTCTATTCTTACTATTGGCCAAGAGTGGTCTTTGCAGAGGGGACACACTGTGCTCTTTGTGGTAGCTAGAACAATCTCCCAAGAAACCATATTGTCTGCAAAACATGCCATCACAGGCTGAAAAGCTAATAAGTCAAGCTAACAACCTGGCTTCTTTCTGGTCCACAATAATTCGGGTAACTTCCTGGGCTGGTGTGTCTCCCTTGCTTGACCAATCAGTTATTTCACTGACTTGGTCAGATTATCTTCATCTTCTTCGTCTTGCTCACACCTTCCGTCTTGATCGTCATCCGCAGCATAATAAAAGCTGACATTTAGTGAGACCTTCTCATGTGGCAACACTGTGCGTAGCTCTTTGAAGCATAATCTCATTTAATCCTCACAGCATCACTTCTGAAGAAGGTACTATTTTCATTTCCATTGTGCAGGTGAGGAGACAGACACTTAGGCTGATAGGGTTACATAACCAAGGACACATCACTGCTGGTGTATGTATTTAGATGACCTCAAGGCTTGAAATTCTTGAAGCCTTAAGTAGTCCATTTAAAATTAAGGAGAGAAGACAAAGTTGTGTGAAATAATTACAAGGAATACTAAGAAAATAAACAGCAGGTCCAGCACGGGAGGTCAGGTGTTCATCTTGGAGTTGGCAGGATGGGATTCTGGTGATGTGGAAGAGAGAGGAGGAGACCGCTGCCTGTGGTGGAGGGCGGGGAGAGGCACGTGTGGAAATAGGGTCTGGGGTTGAGAAGGCAGAATGAGGAAAGGCCTCTACAGCACATTTAGGTGAGTATGGCGCAGCAAGCGTCACTTTAGGGACAAGTAATATGACAGTGCATTATTCAATAGTACTCATTTTCACTTATTGAAGAAACAGGAAAAATGTTGGCTGTTCAAAACTAATGCTTGTTTTCTATGCGCTGCATTCTAGGAAGACGGGACACAAAGGATATCACCAATGGGAAAACCTCTATGCTTTTCCCCTGCATTTAGAGACACTGGTGGAGGAGAAAGAAAAGGAAAACCTGAAATCTTCAAAGGATCTGCACATCCTTCCATGTTACTGAGGGATAAAACCATTCATTTTAGCAGGGTCATTGAGTTCTTCATGAGCAAAGGGAAGGCCTAAGTTGAGGCTGAGCAAAGGGAAGGGCTGAATTCAGGCTGAGGGAGGGGCTGAATGGGGAGCCAGTTTGAGAGGCAAGAGGGTGGAGAAGTGGGGAGAGGAATGTCCACGAGGAGGGTAGCCTGAGGGCAAGGGCCCCGGAAACAGGCTGGCGGGAAAGGTGAAGACAGCAGCAGCCTGGTATCTGTGCACATCTACTGACAGTCCCTCTCACACTGAACCTGCAACATTTTGCAACACACCTAATATCATGGGCTTTGGTTTGGGTGTGTGGGATTCACACAAAAGGAATAAGTTCCACATTGGATCTGTGCAGAGGAGAGGGACAAGGACAGCTGTGGGAACCGAGACCCAAGGGAGATTGTGAGCTCAGGGAGTGCAGAAAGGGGAAAAGGGGACCCAGCAGTGCCCAGGAGAGTCCCTGTGTCCCAAAGGGGACAATGGGCTTCCCACAGAATGTGGGATAAAGGGATGGAGCCATGAAACATCTCTCAAGGATAGGGAGACCTCAGCTGGCACCTGGCCCATCACATACATCAGTGTAGGAAATATCCTTTCATGTTCACTTATTATCCACAGAAAATAAGTGCTGCTTTGGTCTTGCTATTTTTGCTTATACCTGCCCCATCTAACAAAAAGTCAGTTAGAAACAGATACTCCTAGGGAGTAACTGGTACTTTCATTATTTATGGCTTAGTTTCATGATATATGCGGTCTCCTTCCCTTTCTCTTTTTACTGATCTCACCAGTATGTGAACATTGGCGTGCGATGTAACTGCTTACGCAGTGGTCAATTTTGTGCTTTCCCCTTCCTCAGAGACAAGTTCCCTTGCAGGCCAAAAAGAAATTCCCTCCTGCTCTCCTTCTTTTCCTGTGTTACTGAAGTCTCTCCTCATCACCACCTCTGATGAGCCTCACCTCACCCAGCCCTGCCCTCCCAGTACAGCTCTGTGGTTGAGCTTCTCACACACCTCTGCTGACAGCCAGTGTGACATCTCCAACCTTTCCGCAAAGTTCTAAACCACTGACCAGGCCCCCCACCCCTCCTCCTTCCACGCACACCCAAACCTGAATTATTCTGAGAACTGTTGATTCAGATTTCAAACTAGGCACATGAGTAGAGGAGAATAATGCTAAAGACAGTCAGGCTCAATTCTCAAAATTCAAAGGAAAACACCATTGAAGTTGGTTATTATTGTTCTCACTTTACAGATTAAGAAACTGAAGCTGCTTTCACCTAGGGGAGGGCAGGAAGAAGAGAGTGCTGTGAAGATCCCGCCAGAAGCTCCCTGATGGAGACCCTCGATGTGCCTCCCCTCATCCCCCGCCCCAGCAGCCACCGCTCGATCTCTTAGGCAGAGAAAAGTCCTCGCCTGATGAAGAACACTGGAGGTTTCTTTAGAACTCAGCTTCTAAAGAAGTTCTTCTAAGAAGTCTTTCTTCCTCCTAGAGGCCTCCCAGCAGAGTTCACACATAATGGCTACTCTGAAAAGGGCTCAGTGAATGGGTCAGGTCAACTGAGACTAGCCAGGCTGCTACCAGAGCCTGCTGGTAGATGTGGGTGCCTAGGAGACACAGGCAGGGAGGCCCTTCACCACCGCTATGGAACCCGGGTTCAGGCTCCTCACCTGGAGGCGAACTAGCCCAAGGAAGATGTGGTCAGCCAGTCAGCTCATTCCCAGCCAGCCTTTGGGCTTCCATTAGGCACCTTGCTTAATGTCATTGGTACCTGATAGTGAGCAAAACACAAAGCCACTTTGTGACCAGTGTAGCATGTCTGCACTTTTAAGTAATTTATAGGGATTTTAGGTCCAGAGAGGGAGTGTATATAGTACAGGGAAGAAGCAACCAATTTGGTATTAGGGGGCATTGTCTGAGTCCCCTATTTGCATGACCTTAAGCAAGTTGCCCTTCCTCTTTAATTGTGTTTTCAGATCTGTAAAAAAGGGACCAAGCTCTCCATCTCACGGAGTAACTGTGAGGATTACGTCAGGTCATAGAAAGCGTCTGGGAGCTTCAAAACATGCATTAAGTCATTTCATCTGTCAAGGACTGAAGCAACAGGGCTCAGACCTCAGGCCCCATCAGTGGCACAACTGGGAAGTTTGTCTTCAGCTTCCATTTTCTGAAAATGTGTTCCCACTCAGTGGTTTCTTCTGCCCACCTCAAGCACCATGCTTCTGGATGTCTTGCTTTCTGCACTGGCTGTCCAGAAAACGTCAGTAGAAATTGCTCCCATGTTCCACCAGAGTAGGAAGAGTCCTGCTTCTCAAGGTGGAGTGTCTTTCTGAGTAGGTGTGTCAGTCATTGGATAATCAAGGTATGTTTTCCCAGAGTACAATTTTTACTCCATGATAAATCATTTTAAGCATTGTTTTCATGTTTTAAAACACTTGGACACGTCAGGAAATAAAATGCAGAGCTCATTATAATTTTAAAAGATAAAAAAAAGAAACCTTGAAGAAATGTTCTCTCTTAAAACACACAGGCATTGTCAAATGAGTTTCCCAAGTTCTGAAGATGTTTAATTTCTGGTCCAACCTCCCTTATTTGCTCGGGAAGGAGACTGAGGCCCAGAGAAATGAGGGGAGTGCCCACCTCCTCTATCTCCTCCCATGAGGAAGAGCCACATGAGTAGAGATCTGTCTGCTCCAGTGCATCCCCATCACCTAGACGGGTGTCTGGTAACAATAGTTGGCACTCAATAAATATTTATAGAACAATTCAAATAATTCTAAGGGGCAAAAGAACTAAGAAAGCCTCTGAGTTTCCGCAGGGGATATCCATATTAACTTAAGGGGTGGTATGTGACACTTCCCAGGAGCAGGTCAGAAGGGGTTTCTGACCCTGTAAAATAAGATGGGCCTTTTCCTTGGGTAAAACTGACCCAGTCATTTGTCTTATTCCCTAAGGACCCTTCTCAGAGCAGGAAATGCACTAAAATATTCACAGAGATCGTTTCTCCCAGTGAGGTTATAATGAGCTTGTATCACTTACAAAATAAGAGTCAAGAACCTTAGGGCACTTTTTGTGCATCAGCAAAAGCAAGCCCAGCCCAAATGGCGCGCATTCATCTGTGTTTCTTTATTGTGAGCGAGGCCTCTATCTGCATCTACCTGGTGCAAGGGTGCGGCCAGAGGTGCGCTGGCTGGTTCTGAGGGGCCCAGCCAGCCTGGTGACTGGCTGGCACACGGGGCTTTAAAGGTGTCCCCAGCCCTCCAAGATCTGGATAGCAAGAAAACCACTGTGACACACAGCGAAGTGGTGAGAGCTATACCAGCAATGTCCCTGCTCCACAGGGCAGCCCACGCACCTGCCCTTCCCTGCGGAGCTCTGCGTTCTCTGCAGATGCTTCTGTTCACTGGACTCAAGGTTACGTCTGTGCAGAGGAAGGAACAGAAGGCGGGCGGGTTTTTTAGGAAGAGAACTGTCTTTGCTTAGGGTAAGGCCAGCCTAGCCGGCTTGGGGTGCAGGAACTGTAGGCTGCTTTGCAGAAGTGGTTCAGAGGGTCTTCGGAAAAGGGAAGAAGGCAGAGAAGGCACAGAGCGACATAGCAAGAGACTGAAGTTTGGAGCAAAAGGAGGGTCTGTGGGAAACTCCTGGACTGGGTTTACTGAGGGACTTGCAAAAATAGGGCTGTCTGAAAAAAAATAGTGCTTTCTACGATTTCATTTTCCACCCTGTCCCTCTAACCATCCCTAAAGGCTTCTGCACACATAAAAGTCCTCTGTGGGAGATTTCAGGAGACGGGAACAGGAGCTGAGCACCCAGGCAGCCACGGGGGTGAAGAGTGAGGGCGTCTCAGCAGAAGAAGGGACTTCTGCACACAGAACTTCCCAAAGAGTTACTGGGCGGGAAAAATGCTGATTTTCCCCATTGTTGAAGGGTTGAGTCAAATTTTATTTAAATTTCAAAGGACAGTTGTGACTCTAGCTGATACTTGACTTCCATTTCCAGGTATATTCCTCAGCATAAGAAGAGTTTAAATTCTGTGGAAATTCTAGAACTTCCCTTTTATATTTAAACAAGATTCCTTTGCTTCCATACCCTGGCATCCTTCAGAGGAGCCAGTAAATTTAAGCACTGGCTTAATTAAGCTTAGAATTTAAGTTTATTTTTCATTCTGTGCTCAGGGAACTACTTGGGTGAACAAGTATTTATTCCATATGTACCTTATGCTCATACCTATAGAAAAATAAACATCACTGTCCTTAATGATCCTGTAACCTAATTGAGGATATGGGATGAAACAAATGCAAGATTCGGCAACATATAAGTGTCAAGTGCTAATTTGTGCAGGTTGGGGAGATGCTAAGCAGGCTAGGGTCTAAGGAAGGAACGATCCTGGTAGACTTGAGGACCTGGGAAATTTCAGTGAGGCGGTGGGACTTGAGGAAGTTTCAGGATTGACTGTTGGTGGAGAGATCCTTGGCGACCAGGACTTCTCAGCCTCAGATCTGTCGACGTTTGGGGCCTGAAGGTTCTGTGCTGTGGGGTCGTCCTGTGCGCTGTAGGGTATGAAGCAGCACCCCTGCCCTCTACCCTTTAGATGCCAGCAGCTCCCATTCCGCAGTTGTGACAACCAAAAATGCCTCCAGGCACTGCTACGTGTGCCCTGGGGGCACAACTGTCCCAGCTAAGAACCACATGTTGAGTAAAGGGAACAGCATATGAGCTGGAGGGAGGAAGAAAGTTGATGGGTGGAGGTGAGACCTTGTGTAGATATCCCCATAGGCTTCTGGCCAGACTGCACAGCAAATGTGGCCTCATCGTCCCGGAAGACAGTATGTGGCACTGCTGGTGGCTATTCTGCTCAGAAAGCTGCTGTAGAGTGCTGGTCACTTCCGAGCATGACACACTTCTCTCTGGTATCAACAGCCCGATTATACCCTGGGGAGTAGTAAATACATACGGATGGGCAGAAGCATAGCCAATTAGTAAAGAGCCAAGAGTGCCAAGCCAAAGAAGTTCTGCTCTACTTGACAGTACATTTCTGATATAGATTCTTGACATACTTTGGGAAGATTAATTTGACAGTAACATTCTCAATTGGGTGCAAGGATGAAGCAGGGCTTTCTAACCTGGAGATTATGGATAGGCTTCTGGAGGCCTATGATTCCCTAAATAAACCCATCATTTTGTGGGTTTATTCATCTTTTGGAGGAGGGATTCCATAGCTTACATCAGACCCCCACAAAGTTGAGAACTCTTGGGTTCAGCTGGGGTCAAAACATGAAACAAGGACATCAGTGAGTATTCTAGTGGAATAATCCCTCCCTCCCTCCCTTTCTAGAAGCAGATAACCCTTCCACATGAGCACCCAGATGCCAGGTCCTGGAGCTGCGGGAAGGATGGAGCTCAGGTTAGAGACATTTCATGAAGTGAAATATAGTGAATCCAGAGGCTCAGAGAATAATGGAAAATCCTGGAGGTGGCATCTGAGCCCTGCCTTGCCCGTAGACATTGCTGGTCAGAAAACATAGGAGGAAAAGGGGAGTCTGGACTTGCTGGTGGCTGAGGAAATGAGAGAGAAACACAAATGTAAAAGAGTTGCAGAGAAGGTAGCCTCTCATCAGTACAATGACCTAGTGGCTAATCGCACAGGAGAGAGGAAGGCTCAGGGGGCAGCGAGCGGGAGATTACGCCAGAGGCCCGAAAGCCAGGAAGGCTCAGGGGGCAGCGAGCGGGAGATTACGCCAGAGGCCCGAAAGCCAGGAAGGCCGCAGACTGGAGACTGTAGTGAGTGCGTTTTGAGTGGGAGACCGAGTTTTGTGTTTAGACACATTGGATTTGAGGCAACGAGAGGGTATTCTATTTCAGAAAATTCCTTCAGGGCAACTAGGGATACATGACCAATGCTGGGCAGGTGGCAGGGGGAGAGGTGGGCAGTGAGGGCCACACCACTGTTTCCTCCGGGTGCTTGTTTTCATGGGCTTTGCAGAACACAGAGATGTTTTGTGGATAAAAACAACAATCTCACAACATCAACATTGAATTTCTGACTCTAGACTTGAATGTTTATTAGCACCTTCTTCCTGGAGTGGTGACTGGAAGGGGTGTCAGGGCTTTCGGGTGGGGGTGGGGCTAGTACCCGGTCTGTCTGAAACAACTTCTGGGGCAAGCCCCAAACTGTGTTAACAGCCAGGCCGTTGAAGCCAGGAGGTGGTGGAGCTGTGAAAGCCTTTCCGGGACTGCGCTTCCTCCCATCAGGTTCAAGTTTGGCCACTCCTGCGACTGCCTGGTGAGAGACGGCATCACGGGGTCTGGGCTCTGACAACAACTAAATCAGAGGTGTTCCCCAATGGCCAGTCCATTGTAAGTGCTGTTCACCTGGTCAGTCTCCAGCTGGGTCAAGCAGCATGTGCTAGGCACACAGTGGGTGACAGGTATTGTGCCACCTGTGGAAGATACACAGAGGTAAGGCCGCCCTCAGGAAACTCACAGCAGTTGCAGAAGAGTCCATGGCAGAGGGGACCACCAAGAGTGCCAGGTGACTGGGCAGGGAAGGCTTTCAGAGGATGTGACCAGAAGCTTGAGGCTGTTAGAGAGGTCAAGGGAGTAGTAAAGAAGGTCAATTCAGACAGAAGGAACTTCAAGAGTCACATATGCTTTGAAAACAAGAGACAGCTTAGCAGTAGAGATGAAGGAGGAAGGGAGATGTGATGCATATCAGGGAAGAGTTACAAAGCAAACATTCACGTAAGAAGGAGTGATATCCAAAAGCCTCCACAACTGGTAAGCAAGGGAACTAACCATCAGAATCGTGGTCCAATCAGAAGGATGAGGGCTATGGACACGGAGAAGAACTCTTCCAGAGCTCGCTCGGGGACGTAGCCAGGGAGGCGCAGAAAACAGAATGGATGCTGTTCACCTCGAATACTTCAAATTTAAATAATGTTTGAACTGATAGTTTCTGTTGCACAGTGTACATTCAATCAATATTTGTTTAATTAACATGAAATTATGGAAATATGCTTATATATTGGCTGAATTTTATTTTTATGGGTTGGTTTGTCAATTCAGAACCTACTTGGAAAGGTAGGCGGAGCCCAAGGGGACAAAGAGATGGGTGGGTAGGGAGCCTTGGGCAAGTGACTTAACCTCCCTGTCCCATGGTTTCCTCATTTGTATAGGGGAATAACAAAATCCACCCTAAGGCTGTTGTGAGAATTAGACACAACGTGTGTAAAGCCTCATCAGAGAGAAGGTGCCCCAGAATAATAATAAAAACATTAAATTTGATTTAATTTGTATCTTTCTGTTAGACCTTTCATATCAATTTCAATTCACCCAGGGACACATACAAAAAAGCAAACACAAAATTTGGTTCATTAGGTACGTCATACCTCAAGGTCTCCTGTACCTGATAACACACACGGAGAACGGTGCTGAGGGAAAGGGCAGAGTGTGTGAGCCACACCAGCTGCCAGGCCTTCCGATTCTTCAGAAGGAGCTGCACATCCAGCTTCGTATGTGGCTACTCATTCTCAGTTTCTTAGTGGGTAGGGTGAGTGCAGGTAAAGCCCCTCCCTGGGGATGCAGCATGTTCACTGACATCTGGAAGGTTCCTCCCAGATGTATTAGAATGTAAATACGTACATGAAACTAAAGGCACATTCTCTTTCTCCACTGCATGCTTACTAATGCACAATATGGCTGTAGCGTAATTTATCTTGCTATTCCCTGTTGGTGGAAGACTAAGTTGTTCTCGATTTTCGCTAGTGTATAGCTGCAGCAACCATGTCTGTACATGCTTTTGCAAACTCTTCTGAGTATATCCATGCAGTAAATTCCTAAAACATGGATTGCTGAGTGAAAGTATATGCATATTCCACATTTTGACAGATATTCCTAGCTGTCCTCTAGAACGTAGTACAAATTCACCCTCGTATGAATAATTATGAGGGCTGGTGACTCTCAAAACTTGCTGTCCATGAGAATCACTGGGAGCTTGTTAGGAAAAACTCACAGGCCCAACCCCACCTGCCCAGGGATTGGATTGTTAGGTCTGAGGTGGGCTCCATACATATTTTTGTCAGTTTTTTTTCAATTTCCACACAGTTAAGTTTGAGTCTTGGGGAGGTGGCATGTACAGTTCTATGAATTGTACACAGGTAGTAGATTTGTGTGACCAGCACAACTGGGTTACAGAAGCGTTCCAACACCCCAGCAATCTCCTTCATGCTATGGAGCTGTACTCACAGCCTCCCCACTGCAAACCCCTGCTGAACACTAGTCTTTTCTCTGCCACTATCAATTTTTTTCCTTTTGAGTCTGGAAACACACAGTATGTAACCTTTTGAGACTGTCTTCTCTCATTTGGAGTAATGCCGTTGAGAAGCACCCAAGCTGTTGCCTGTCGATAGCTCGTTCCTTTTCGTTGCTGAGTAGTGCTCTCTAGTAGTGGCCCTGACACAGTTTGTCAGCTCAGCACTCGAAGGAAATCTGGGTTGTTTCCAGGTTCCGGTGATTTGCCTTTTAATAAACCCACCAAATGATTCTCATGCAGATGGTCCTCAGATCATGCTTAGAAAACAATGCCCTACATTCTCCACAAAAGTGGATATTAGCAATCTTTTAAACTTTTGCTCACCTAATAACTGGAAATGCTATCTTTTTTTTTTTTTTTTTTTTTTTGCGGTACGCGGGCCTCTCACTGCTGTGGCCTCTCCCGTTGTGGAGCACAGGCTCCAGACGTGCAGGCTCAGCGGCCATGGCTCACGGGCCCAGCCACTCCGTGGCATGTGGGATCCTCCCGGACCGGGGCACGAACCCGTGTCCCCTGCATCGGTAGGCAGACTCTCAACCACTGCGCCACCAGGGAAGCCCGGAAATGCTATCTTGTTGTCAGATATGTGTATTCCTGATCTTCAGGGGCTTGAAAATCTTTTAAAATACTTATTAGCCATTTATAATTCTTATGTGAATTGGCTACTCATATCCTTTGTCATTTAAAAAAATTGAGTTGTTTTTGTTTTTCATATTGACTTTTAGGAGCTTTTTCTGTTAAGGATTTTAGCCTTTGTTGATTTTTTTTTTTTTTTTTTTTTTGCAGTCTGCCACTTTTCTGCTGTGTTTGATCTGTTGAGGAATAATCAGTGACTGGAATTCCTATAGTTCCTAGAACCATGACGCTCAGATGGGATTCCAACAAAGGATTGGCAATAGCATGATCTATCTGGATGACTAATGGATCATTTTGAAACATACTAGTTCAATCTTCCTTGCTATTGAATTATCTACTTTCTCCTGCTAGTCTGACAAGCTATTTAACAATGAACTAAATCTAAAAAGCAGAACTTACTTTCAGCTGTATTCATTTTGGTTCTATGTATTACACAGTCCTTTACCTTTGGTTATTACAGCTGTTTTCCTGTGGTGGGTGTAGCTGAAGATCATTTTCATTGTTTATGAATCTGAAAATCGAGACATTCAAAAACCATGTATAGACATATTCTAACATTAGACTGGACTGGAAGATTTATCCTATTGAGTCACACTTATTTTAAAAAATAGAACTCTAATCAGCTGTTAAAATAACTTGCAGCCTGGGAGAAATAATTCCCATTTATCTAGCACATCAGTGCATTTTGCAAATAATGGAACGTTCTTTCAATTCATGAAAAATAATGAATTCTTTTAAAATTTTAACGCATTTTTTGGGCATTCTTTCTATTGAATATTCTTTTGTTTCTCAGAGGGAACTAAACACAGTTTACTTTTTTTTCCTATGGCTTGAGAGATTTTCTAGTAGGAACATTCATTTTAGCAGGTCTCTTACCTAAATGAGTTCACCTCTGGCTGCTAGTACATTTTCTCTTTCTCATGCCACCACCAGTTGACACTGAGTATTCTGGATACTTCTCCTCTCCCTTCCTTATTAGCTGTTGCTTCCCTAGAAATTCCTGCTACATGGGGTGCTGGGGTTCCCAGTGGCTCCAGATGCCACTCTGTGCCTGGCTTTCCGGCCTCCAGCCCCTGAGTTTGGACATTCTGGGAGTAGGCAGTGGGGACCTAGATCCCCATCCCTAGGCTAGGGTGACTCTTCCTCTTTCAGTGGCTGCTTTTCTTTGGGAAAGGATATCTACCTCCATTCATTGTTTCATGTGCTCAGAATACCTTTATTGTCTACCATGTGCCATTCAGTAGGTGCTGGGGATACAAGGGGGTCTGACCCTGCCCTCCGTGGTTTAGTAAAGAATAGATGCAGCAAATTGAGGAGAATGTCCTTAACCTGTTCTGGTGACAAATCAGCTCTCTTCTGGCCTTACTGAGGCAAGTGCTAACCCTCACTGCATCCTTTCATATGAAACATTCCCAATCCATATTTCTACCTGTTTTGGATTCCAGTGGTCTGTGTGGGAAATCAAGCAAAAGCACTGGTCCTAAGGGTGATTCAATCTCCACCAAATGGGCCTGGGCTCTGGACCAGACCAGTGGTCTGGGGAGAGTTGCAAACTATGGGCTTATTTTAGTATTACCATATGGCTTTCACGTGTTAAAAAAAAGCAAAACAAGACAGTGGCTCTAGAATTGTTTTCTGTTATGTTTACTGCAATTTATAAATATTGCAGTTGTATTATGGAGGTCATTTACTCTTAGGGGCTGATCTGAAAATGGAATTTTTATTTGTACCATCATATCTAAAAGAAATTCCTCAGTGTTCCCAACATCTAGCTTACCGTTGTGTACAGAAATCACGTTAGAAAATCAGGTGACATTTGAAGTGTGTTGTACTTTGTTTGAGGAGCCATGAAATTGTAAGCCTGGTTGCTTGAATAGTAAAATGTCTTAAGACTATTCTGCATTTTGAGTTCTTGTGCCTGATATTATAAAATAGTTTATATAATTCTTCCCTTTCAGCTGTCTCTCTTTTAAATTCAGAGACTCCATCTCTGGCAGCATTATTTCTGCTTGAAATATCTTCTGTTAACTAGTTTTTGTCTAGTAAGCAGGAGTGTTATGCTTCTTTCAACCGGACGAAGATGGAGCTCACTTACGTAGGGTGCATAAACCCTGTTGCATCTGTTTTTCTGTTTAGAGGGCTTTTGTTATTTACCCCTAAATTTGCAACTAAATTTCAGATAGTTGAAACTGAAACCTAAATCCCTGAAGGTTTTATTTATTTATATTTTTAGGAGGTGGTTCCGATTCATTTTATTAACAGTTTCCAACTTATATTTGAATGGATATAAGTTGTCTGTGTGATGTCATTACATTTAAAGAATTTTTAAACTTTCTCTTTTTTAATAGATTAACTTTAGGAGTTGCTTTATGACTCTCCACCTGAGGGCAGAGAAAGATACTCCTTCCCTCTTGGACCAGGAGGGTGTAGAGTTCACCTTCTGAGGGTATTTTGCCTTCTTCTCTAATCATATCACCTTTTATCCTAACCAAGTTGTAAATTCTCTTTAAGCAAGAATTCATGGTACCTGCCACATTCAGCCCTCAATAAACTTCTACCGAGGTGAACAAAAAGCAAGTATCTCTTGATTGTTGCCCGATAGTGCCTGATAATGTGGGTTCCTAGAAGGGCAGCCCTAAGGGATATGCCAAGATTGTAATGGGAGTCCTGTATGGGTTTCAACTTTTAAAAAGCCCAGTAGGAGCCTGACTTCAAGTTACTATGCCTGTCGTAAAATGACCCCAAAGCTTACTTTCTTTGCTTTCGCCTAGGACCCTTTATCAATTTTTCTCTATCTGAGAAAGGAAGCAAACTGGCAGCTACAGAATGGCACAGACCCACAGTCTACAAGGGAGGAGTGTGCCTGCTTGGGCACCTGAGGTGAGTGGGTGACAGCATCGTCACAGGTGGGCTGAATCACATTACCAAAGGGCTGAATGTGGTTGGCCTGTGCTGGACACCTGACAGAAGGGACACACATGTGTGGCCCTAATGAGCAAATGCAGATGGCTTGGAAGACAAATCCTGCCGTGCTGGAAGTCCCTGGCCAGGAGGGGAGGGGCTGCAAGGATTGTGCCAAATCTCCGTTGTTGTTGATGTACTTAGTGAGCAAACTGAGGGGTTTTACAAGGAGTAGAGAGAAATCAAAGGAGTGTTCATTACCTTGTTCCTCTCATGACTGAGAGGAAGCGCTGCCTAAACTGAAGGCTGATGTTTGGGGTGTGTGACACCCGGGTACATGACTTCAATAAAGCACTCAAACTGAACTACAGGATCAACAAATCAGTACCATGTCATCCTATCCATCCATCCACCCATCCAGCCACTCATCCATCCATCTGCCCATCCATCCATCCATCCACCCATCCAGCCGCTCATCCATCCACTCATCCATGCATTCTTCCATCCATCCATCCATCCATCCATCCATCCATCTATCTATCCATCCACCCATCCACCCACCCATCAACCCATCCATCCACCCATCCAACCACTCATCCATCCACTCATCCATCCATCTGCCCATCCATCCATCCATCCATCCACCTATCCACCCATCTACCCACCCAGCCACTCATGCATCCACTCATCCATCCATCCATCCATCTATCCATCCATCCTACACAGTTTTAATTTCATACCCATCAGATGCCAGCACTTTGTTTGATGCTTGGAATACAGAGGTGAAAAAAACAGATGTGGTCCAGCCTCTGCTCCTATGGAGTGGGTCTTACATTCACATGGAGAAACTGAGACAGAGAATAGAATCTACTCAATACACCAAGTGATGCCTGAGGACCTCACAGAGGAGTAAAACTGGTCTGACTCAACCCCAGCAGCTCATGGTTATGAGAGGCTAAATATACCTGTGTCCCCTGGACTTGGGCCAAAGCATTCCCTCCCCCAGAGGCCTCTCCTCCAGAAGGAAGTCATATGACCATTTCCTACAATGAATTCATCACTACCAACCAACCTACACCCAGGACATGATTTTTACATGTGATCACAAACTTAAAGGGTAGAATTCAAAATGTCTTGGTTTATTACAATTTATGTGGCTTGGGATTTTTTTAAGATCTTAGCAGGCATAGACACAGACACTGCAGAGTGTTGTGGTCTGGAAAACACAAGCAGTTGAGCCCAGAGGAAGAAGGCCAAATACTCTAAGTGTCAGTTACTGACATTGAGGAAGTCATCTGTGTGCCCCCACAGCTACAGCAGGTAACTTATGGAGAACACCTCTCTTTTCAGGTATTTTAATTTCAGGATTCTATGTGTGGTACATGATTTTCCAGCACAGTTCTGAGTTTTGTCACTGGAAAAGGTTTGTGTTCTTCATTCTGAGGCCACCCTACAGGATGGATGAGCTGGGCCACCAAGTGTGTTTCTGGATTCCACTGTAGGAGCCCAAGTTCTTAACGAATTGCCTGCTTCATAGCTTTCCTCTGTCCTAGAACCAGAGGATGGCCTTCAATGAAGCGGCAAGAGGAGCCTTTTAGTAAAATGGAAAAATGTTAATTATATAATGTTAAGTGACAAAAAACTGGTTACAAACATAGTATATACAGTCTGATATGATTTTATATGAATAGAATACTACAAAGACATATACCAAAATGTTAAAAGTTGGTATATTTTCTTCATGAAGTTTTATAGTTTATGTTTTATTCCTAGGTCTATGATCCATTCTGAGTTAGCTTTGGCATTGGGTATGAGGTATGGGTCGAGGCTCATCTTTCTGTATATGGATGTAAATTATCCCAACACTGTTTGCTGAAAAGACTCTTCTTTCTCCATCAACTGTTTATGCACCTTTGTCAATTGTCAACTGACTGTATTTGTATAGTTCTATTTCTGGATGCACTCTCTATTCTAATCCATTGACCTACCTATCTATCTTTAGGTCAATGCCACACTAACTTAATTACTGTAGCTTTATAGTAATTCTTGGAATCAGGTAGTGTGAGTCCTCCATCTTTATTGTTCTCATCTATTTATTTTAGTTTTGCTAAACTATTTCAGATATTAGGTATTTACAGACATCATGACTTTTCTTATATTTTATTATGTAATGACATCACAAGCTACTATAACCCTTAACAACATTAATTCCTCTAGTTCTTGGTTCCACCTTCATATTTTCTAGGAGCTATTACCTTTTAGTCCTTTTTGTTTCTTTCTCCCATTAAGATCCCTACCTCCCTTCTAGAAGAAAACAATGCTACAAAGCAGTCACCTGCCATTACCCATCACAACTCTTCCTATTGCTTCTCATCACATGATACTGCATCCCAGAAAGCCTCAGCTAAGCATCTACCCCAGAGAGTACGGAAGGAGAGTGTGATTTCTGGTAACATACGCGTCTTAATTCCACCACAACAGAGTAACTGGGCCACCTTCTCGTTGCTGATATTTTGTTCTTGCATGAAATTCAACGCATTAATTCTTTAGCAATCAAATCCCAGTTTTATCTCGGAACTGCTTTGTGGTCCTAAACACACTCTTTCAGCATCCAAATAAACTTCCTAAGAGAATTGTGCTTCCCTTGAATCCTGGCTTCAGATTAATAAACCACAAAATGTACCTCATAGATGTCAAATGACAGATACCCATTAATGTGACTGTGGTTTCAGAAAAAGAAAAAAGCAACAGTGTAATTAATCACCGTCTATTTCTGGCATCACGGTAAGTCACATAGGACAAGCACATAGAACTAGGTCCTTAAAAAAGGTCAAGAAAAACCACATATCCAGAATAAAAGAATGATCAGAAGTGTGCTGAATCATGTTGCAGTTAAAAGAGGGACTGGGGGAAATTTTTCGCTCTTGTTAATATGCTCAAAAGTTTAAATATGAAAAAAGGAAACAAAGAGGAGAGAGAGGAAGGAAAACCAAGCAGATGTGCGTTAAGGAAGTTACTTTTTGAAACGTGCAAGGTGTCCCTCTGAGAGGTAGCCGATCTGGAAGACTAGGCACAACGTTCTAGGGAAATCATGCCCCTCTTGTGTGAAGGAGTCATTCGTCAGTGGGAATGTCCCCACGGCGCTCCACTTCTTAAAAATTCAGAAGGTAGAAAGTACAGACAAAATTGTGTAATCCTTTCACCCCCAGAGCTACCTCAGGCAATAATTTGACTTAGGAATCATGTCCTGCAGTAATTGTGATTTAGTCCCAATAATAGTAGGTGACATTTGTAGAGTACTTACTATGTCCCTGGCACCTAAGCATAATACATGTATTAATTCATTTAATCCACACACTAACACCCCTTAAATGTGGATAATAATAGTAATAGTATCCACATTTAAGGGGTGTTAGTGTGGGGATTAAATGAATTAATACTAGAGAGTCACTGTGTGTCCCTGAGAAACCAAAAAAATGTGACAAACCTGGTACCAGTTGATTTTAGGACCACAGCGGTTTGCAAGGGAGAACTGGCTGGAGGAGATGAGTCAGAGGGCAGAGGTCACCTGAATATGAAGGTGCAGACTAGGGGTGGACATGGAGAGAAACAGCAAAACTTGGCTAAAGATTGGGGTTAGGGAGCAAGGGAGGGAACACTGAAAGCTGAGTCTGAGATTTCTAGCTTGGGCACTGTTGTGGGTTGAACTGTGTTCCCCTCAAATTCATGTGTTAAAGTCTTAATGTCCAGAACCTCAAAATATAAACTTATTTGGAGACAGAATCTTTACAGAGGTTACCCAGTTAAAATGAAGTCACTAGGGTTGGCCCTTGTTCAACATGACTGCAGTCCTCCTAAAAAAGGGAGATTTGGAGACAGACAGGCACACAAGGCGGCTCCATGTGAAGGTGAAGGCAAGGACCAGGTATACTGACGACTGTCAGCCAGCCACAAGGAGCGCTCACAATGAGCCAGCCCTGCTGATACCTTGATCTCACACTTCTGGCCTCTAGAGCTGTGAGAGAATAAATTTCTGCCTTTTTTTCTTTAAAAAAAGCAGAAAAAAGGAGCTATGTTCTGAAGTAACAAGAATTCACAGACAGGCCTCAAAGACTTGTTTTTTCTTCAAAAGAAACATAAAAACAAAAAACCACCTTCAGAGATATGGCCAAGCCAATGCGAGAATAAACATTCAAACGAGAAAGAAAGGAACCTCCCCATGAGGACCCTTGTGTTAAATTTTATGGAAAGATCTAGAATTGTTACCTACACTCAAGTACTATTAGCAGACTCCAGTTTCATTTCTTTTTAAAAATATATTTATTTATTTACTTATTTATTTGGTTGCGTTGGGTCTTAGCTGCAGCAGGCGGGCTGCTGGGCTCCTTAGTTGTGGCATGCAAACTCTTAGTTGCAGCATGCATGTGGGATGTAGTTCCCTGACCAGGGATCGAACCCGGGCCCCCTGCATTGGGAGCGCCGAGTCTTCCCCACTGTGCCACCTGGAAATCCAGTTTCATTTCTTACATTAATAAGGGAAGCTACAAAGTTGCTCAGGAAGAAACATCCAGATTTATAGAATAACTGACAATACATACACAATGATTTGGAGTTGGGGACAACTCTGATTAAAACAAAAATGTTTTGCAAACGAGGAGTTGCACAAACATCAAAGAGGGTGCCTTACAACCTACCGAATGGGAGAAGATATTTACAAACGATACATCAAATGAGGGGTTAATATCCAAAATATACAAAGAACTGATACAACTCAGCATCAGAAAAAGAAAAAATCCAACTAAAAAGTGTGCAGAGAATCTGAACAGACATTTTCCCAAAGAGGGCATACAGATGGCAAATGGGCACATGAAAAGATGCTCAACGTCACTAATCATCAGGGAAATGCAAGTCAGAAGTACAATGAGATATCATCTCACACCTGTCAGAAAGGCTGTTATCAAAAAGATAACAAATAACAGGATGGCCAGGATGTGGAGAAAAGGGAACCCTCAGGCCCTATTGGTGGGATTGTAAATTGGTGCAGCCACTATGGAAAAACATATGGAGTTTCCTCAAAATTAATTAAAAACAGAACTACCATATGATCCAGCAATTCCACATCTGGGTATTTACCTGAAAAAAAACCCCAAACTCTAATTCAAAAAGTATGGGCCCTGATGTTCTTGGCAGCACTATTTACAACAGCCAAGATATGGAAGCCACCCAAGTGTCCATTAATAGATGAGTGGATAAAGAAGACGTGAGATGCATACAGGTATTTTATATATATATATATATATATATATATATATATATATATATTTGTATATATAACATGGAATATTACTTAGCCATAACAAAGAATGAAATCTTGCCATTGGGGACACACATAGATGGAAGACATAGACAGTAATACGCTAAGTGAAATAAGTCAGACAGAGAAAGACAAATATTGTATGATTTTTCTTATATGTGGAATCTAAAAAAACTAAATAAACAAAACAAAACAGAAACAGACTCAGAGAACAGACAACAAACTAGTGGTTGCTGGGGAGCTGTGCTAAATGGGTACAGGGGATTAATAGGTACAAACTTCCAGTTATAATAAAAACAACTCATAAGGATATAATGTACAGCATAGAGAATATAATCAATAATATTGTAATAACTTTGTATGATAACAGATGGTAAATAGGCTTGCAGTGGTGATAATTTCATAATGCATAAAAATATCCAATCACTGCGTTGCATACCTGAAGCTAATAAAATATTTTAAGTCAATTATACTTCAATCAGAAAAAGTGATATAAAAATCTTAAAAAAAAAATTAGAGATGTCGCAAAGCTTGTTCCTTTCCCACAGTCATCTGGCTCCCTCTAGAGGACCTTTGCCACTCAAAAGTAATGGAGAAACTTGTTACAGCTTCACGCACATTAACTGACCTATCTTTGTGTCAAGTCCTGCCCAGAGCTGTGGGGAAAAGTAGTCACTGAATATGGTCTGTGGGCTGAAATTCAGATGAAGCTTTCAGAACAGGTGTCACCTCCTTTGTAAAGCCTTCCTGGGTCTCCCCACATGGTTTATCACTTGCTCATGTGTGTTGATGTGTTGTGGCATGGAATATATAATAATTTGTACATGTCTGTCTTTCCCTCTAGACAATAGACTACTTGAGTATATCCTTCCTTCCGTGTTCATTGTGTCTTCTTGGCACCTAGGCACAGTGCCTGGCACATAGGAAGTAAGTGTTCAATAAATCAATGTTCATTCACTTAGTAAATGATGACATGCTAGCTAATTCATTCAGTCTCCTGCCTACCACACACAGATAAAGGATCGGCACTTCCAAGGTTAATATCATGTATGTCAGTGGACTTGTTTCTGATCTGGAAGAATGAATATATTTGGGAATATAAGCCTTTTACAACAGAGATAGTTTAAGAGAGTCGAGGCATTAGATTTCCTGGAAGAAATGAAATATTAACTGGAGAGCCAAAATTCCAACTTATATGGTCAAATGCAAGTATCCTTGCAAGTATAAGGACAGATATCAAAACTTTCCTGCCCTGTGGGAAGAAAATATAGGGTAGGAAAATTTTGATATGCAACTTACTGAGAAAGCCAGGAGGGGCCTGGCGCAGTCAAGGGCAGCAGAAAGGAACTGAGGGTAAGGAAGCATCACTTAGTGGGTCTGATGGGGACGGAAAAAGCACAGGCCCTCCAAAGGGAGTCACAAATGTGTGCTGTGAGGAAATGGTGCAACAGGTGATGTGTGAGAAGCAGAGTGAAGGACTTCAGAGTCCACCTGACCCAGGCCTGTCGTTGATGAGGACGCTCTGAGGAGAGTGTGGCTGACTCAGAATCACACAGCTGCAGGGCCTCAGAGCCCCCATCTCCAAATCTTGCCCTCAGATTCGGGAATACCAATGTGAGAACTCTGACCTCTTTCATGCTGCAACAACCGACCCTGTGGACACGTCCAGGGATTCTGTCTAAAGTTTGTCTGAGGCCATGGGCCAGAGGGAGGCAAATCCATTAGCAGCCACCAGGCAGGCAGAGTTGGCAAGAGTCACCAGAAAGCTGCAGCGGCTGGACTGTAAGGGCCCTCAGACCATAGAAAGAGGTCAGTTTTGGGGTTGGTTATGATACTGGGTCTCGGATTTGGGTTCAGCTCCAACATTGCTTGTGGCTTTTCAGCTGGCTGACCTCCACAAAGGAACTCACACCCATTCACTTCACTCTCTTCGTCTCTGAGAAAATGAGCCCAGTGACTGTGCGCTCGGCCTGCAGCTTGACCATTCAGCAGCAGGTTGGCTGTGGGCGGGTCAGTTACCACTCTTTCCCACAATTTCTCCAACTGTAAAACTGGGACAATAAAGGTATGTGCTCACAGAATAGATGTGATGGTTATACAAGTTTGCACACCTAATGAGCCAAGAAGAGTGTGTGGTGCACAGTAGCTCCTCAGGAAGGTCAGCCTTTGCTCGCTATTCCTGTCGGCTTTCCTTTAGGGTTGACGATACACAAGGTGGTGCCTGGAAAATGGAGGGTGTGAGCATTTGAATGTGATAGCTTTGGAAAATCACCCAGAAGAGGGCCTGGCGTCTGGTACTCAGTAAATCATGGTGCTTTAATTGTTGCTGAACAATAGGGACATATGATTGCAAAATGTCATTCCAAACTACAAACCCCATATTTGGGTTTGAATTCATTTTCAGAACTTGCTTCTTAGACACCTCTGCTACTTCAATCCATCACCCAACAAATGTTTGTTGAAGCTTTTACGAACTTTCAGCATTGGGAGAACAGTTGTGAAAAGGACAGGTGCAAATCTTTTCCCCTAAAATCCACAGTTTGGTGGGAAAGAGAAATATTAAAGAAATAATTACAAATTGATTTTGTGATAATATTAAAGACTATTGGTCTGAGATTGGATGTTACCCTCCTTATAAGCTGTGTAAATCAACCTGTTACTACTGTTTAATGGATGTTGGCAGAAGACTTGAGACTTCTGGGCCAGAGACAAAGGACTCGCAGCACAGCAAGTGGCTTGAGTCAGTTCCCTTTGCCCTCGGTTCCCACGCAGGTGATACAATGGGCTGGAATCGATGCTACACGCACAGTGGTTTGCATCACAGCTGAGGAACACAGTTTAGGGAATCCACTGCTTTTATAGCAAGTAGTAAGCAAGCCTGCTCTTTGTCTGGGGAACATTGTTACATCTCTCAAGGTTACCAGCTACACAAACAATGCTGAGAAATGGCTAAAGGGACAGTCAGGGCCTTGTACCCTGGCATTCCCAGAAAGGCGTTTAAGGGGGCAAGAGGCCCACAGAGGACTACCTCTTCCAACAAAGACATAAAAGACGAAAAATAGTACCCATAATCCTATTTTCTTTGTTCGCTTTTATCTTTCTAGAATCTCTGTTCATATACACTTTGCAGAGCTGTAACCATGGCATATGTCAATGTTCTGCTTGATTCATTTAACACTGTATCATGAACAGTTCCCATGCTTCTACACAGTTTTCACAAGACCCTGCACACCTCACTGTGCTGCTGGGCCATAATGGTTAGACGTTTAGTTTGTTTCCACTTTTGTCCTTAGCTTGTCTTTTTGAAAAGCAAGGTCAAGCCCTAAGCCCAGTAAGGAGAACACATTGGAGTGGTTGGAGAAGACTCCACACCCATGTTTGCCTTCTAGACCTGCACTTGCCTTTCTCTGCCTCCCATCCTGCCATGCCATTTGGCATCTTCATCCCAGGTACACAAGAACTCCTAGAGACTTCAGGTACCCTCTACTCAGAGAAGAAAATATCTGGTTCACTGCATCACACTGTAGCACTAACTTCAACTGCTATCCTGCATCTATGTAGAAGGGTTTCATTCGAAAAGAAAACATCAAGGGTAGAGGCAGTGACACAGCTAGAGAAGAGACTCCTTAATATTGGGCTTAAGTCCTAGTTAGGAGGCTTTAGGGAAACAGGTGCTTCCCCTGGATCGTGAATGACATGTCCGTGCATGGTGGCCTTTGGGGTTGGTTGAGGTCTTACAGCAAGGTTCCACATCAGTTTTTCCATCTCTGAAATCTACAGTTCTTACCAACATTTTTTTTCCCTCTTAAATAGTTGTCTGCTTTATGTGAGTAAGACTGATTTTTTTTTAGGGTTCTAGCAGAAAACAGGTGATTAGGATATTTTTAAATTAGAATATATAAGAAGGGTTTAATAAAGGAGCTTATTTAAAAGTGTGGACAGGGAATAGGGAAACCACAAAGAAAAGTGAAGTTTACTCCTGCCCTTGTGACAGGGAAGCACTTACCACTTCTAAGTATACTGAGAGCCCAGAACCCAGGAAGAGAGGTGAGCAATGATGGTTGCACAAACACGGCTGCGCCTGAAGGGAAGCTCTTTCCCTCTTCACTTCTGGTCTCCCCCAGGATCCCCGCAGGCTGACCCCAACAGGAAATCAGAGGGCGGGGCCATTGTGTGGCCCACTCTGGTCTGTCTTCCACTGCACCAGTCAGGGTGGAGAATGGGTCTGGAAGAACAAAGGAAGACATCTGGCACAAAATTCTTAAGGAAACAGTAAGTTTCTCAAAGGGCAGACCATATTCTAAATGCGTACCCTGCTAGGGTTATGGAACACAGAAATGTTTCTCATCTGTAAATGGCGATAATAATAGTATGACTGGAATGAGGCTGAGGTCACTGCAGGAAGACCAGCTCTAAAAAGAGAAAAGATACTAGAAGAGGTTCGCATTGATGGGTAGGTGGCAGAACGTGTGTGGGAGATTTGGAGGTACTTTCCCTACCGGTACTCTCCCTAATTCACCTTGCTTGATGGCGTAGACTCCATTATGGCAGCTGCTGCCTCTGCAGAACCGCTGTGGGGGAAAAAGGCCGCAGAGGGCACATGAAGCAGCCTCCTCTGCTTAATCTTTCCCAGTTACCCTTGCCCAGCTCCTCCTAGTTTCTGTTCTTGGAAACACCTTTCTCTCCACTGCTTTGTAATTGCCAATAAGGAGGCTCCGAGCTACGCCGAAGGTTGTCCAGAATCTGTTTGCCCAGCCGGCCCTCCAGCTGTGGGCCACCTGGGGAGGAACAAGAAGAAAACAGAGAGCACTGCTCTCCCCCTCTCTCCGGAGTCTGGGTCCCTGGCTGCCCACTCCTCTTTTTTTTTTTTTTTTTAATTTTTTTAAATGAAAGCTTATTTATTTATTTATTTATTTATTTATTTATTTTTGCTGTGTTGGGTCTTCGTTTCTGTGCGTGGGCTTTCTCTAGTTGCGGCGAGCGGGGGCCACTCTTCATCATGGTGCGTGGGCTTCTCACTATCGCGGCCTCTCTTGTTGCGGAGCACAAGCTCCAGATGAGCAGGCTCAGTAGTTGTGGCTCACGAGCCTAGTTGCTCCTCAGCATGTGGGATCTTCCCGGACCAGGGCTCAAACCCATGTCCCCTGCATTGGCAGGCGGACTCTCAACCACTGCGCCACCAGGGAAGCCCCCCATCCTCTTTAACTGATTCTTCAGGTGAGAGTGCAGAAGAGGTGAGCTTCAGGCAGCCTCTCCTGGAAGCAGGAAGTTGACTTTGAGAAGGAAACCTGGTGGTTGGTGAGGAGAGATGGTTCCTCCGTCACTGATAGATTCTCTATGCATACCTGTGCCACCAGGAAGGAGTAGGTAAGGCCCAAGTTGGGAGGACAGGCTGGAATCAGTCCTACATCCGTGTCTTGATCAACATTGCTATTGCCTTACGCACATTCTATGAATTAAGTGGCTAAGAGATACACACTGTAATTTTCCCTAAATGCAGTTTCAATGGTGCCCAATTACAAAAGGCCTGCAGGGGTGAAGGGGAGCAGTGGTAGGATTTCTGAGTCACCAGCATCTGGAAGTAAGGCCAAGGTCCCTCGCCAGTGTCTATGGCCTGCACTTTCTAAAGTTTTAATTGGATGGGATATAGACATCCTCTTCTCTGCCTTTGAGGAAGGCCATCTGTCACTTCCACTGAAGCAAACCTCATTACCTTCCAAGCAGCCTACTCCTCTTCTAACAGTTCTTTTTTTAAGAAAACACTTTATTGAGGTATGATTGACGTACAAAAAGCTGTACATATTTAATGTAAACAACTTGATGAGTTTGGTATAAGTATACATCCGTGGCTGTCACCAGTCTGTGCCATTACATACATGTTACCTCCAAAAGCGTCCTCTCGCCCTCTTGTTAATATTGCTTTGTTGGAGAACGTTACCTGATATTAGGCTAAATAGTTGAAGCACTGTCTGATGGAATGTTCATGTCCAAATAAACTTCTCTACATCATTAAGAGGATTTAGAAAATTATAAGGTTCTGATATCTTGAATTCAGCCTTGGTTAAAAATTAGGACGAGGTTTGATGCCTCAAACTTCAATAACAGGGACCTTAGAGGGAGCAGTTGCTTTGAGATTGTCAAGTACTTAACTAACCATTAGCCTGTGCTTAGAAATATAAGTCTAGCAAATATTTACGTATCCTTTACAATAAATTTTAAGTTAAATCTATACTTATTTTGTACGTTGTCATTACAAAATGCGCTTATCAGTTTGTTTAGATAGGGCAAAATCTTTTAGATAATGTTGAAGGGTTTGGGGTTTTTGTTAATTGTTCCACCTTGAGACCATGGATATTTATCACAGGAAATGTATTTGTTAGAGGGTTTTGTTGTAGAAAACTAGGATGCCCACTTCAGGTTGCCATCTGTTTGCCCCCGAGGTTTGGTCTAATGCCCTAACTTTGCAGTGACTAGCCTGTTCATTGTCGCCTGCTGATCTGATGTGATGACCTAAGTGCTGAAGGACTGCATAGACCCTCATGGGGCGATCAATGTAACTAAGGGCTTTCTTCCCAGCAAAAGTGTTCTATAAATATAATAAAGTAACCATATCATGAAGAACCTAGGGGTAAGACAGGAATAAAGACACAGACCTACTGGAGAAAGGACTTGAGGATATGGGGAGGGGGAAGGGTGAGCTGTGACAGGGTGAGAGAGAGTCATGGACATATACACACTAACAAACGTAAGGTAGATAGCTAGTGGGAAGCAGCCGCATGGCACAGGGAGATCCGCTCGGTGCTTTGTGACCGCCTGGGGGGGTGGGATAGGGAGGGTGGGAGGGAGGGAGACGCAGAGGGAAGAGATATGGGAACATATGTATATGTATAACTGATTCACTTTGTTATGAAGCAGAAACTAACACACCATTGTAAAGCAATTATACCCCAATAAAGATGTTAAAAATAAATAAAGTAACCATAGTAGATTATCTTTATAAGACAATGTTGAATCTCAATTTTCCTCAACAGACTAGCATATATATAAACTTTAATATCCTTTAAAGTTTATCAATTGTTAGTAGAAAAGCCCGTATTATTTATTACGTCACCTTTGCATTTTTAATTTAGGTCTATATAGATGTACAACATTCAATGTACATTCTCAGGGACTGTTAAATGTTGACCTTTTTCCTAGTAA
The DNA here is from genome assembly GCF_059928025.1 of Delphinapterus leucas. NCBI lineage: Eukaryota > Metazoa > Chordata > Mammalia > Artiodactyla > Monodontidae > Delphinapterus > Delphinapterus leucas. The sequence continues at coordinate 102,802,567 of NC_143139.1, read as the reverse complement.
ATATTCCACCTTTGTCTGGAATTTCATTCATAATATGCTAGAACCGCATGATACTTCAGCAGATCATAGCATAATATCTTAAACCATAAATGACTACCTTCTCAATAAAAATAAGTCTAATAAATATTGTGTCTTTGATGTTGAATGGCAGTTAGTCTTCCCTCGCCAAAAAAACCACAAAAAACAAAACCCTGAAATTTTCCTTTCTGATACCAAGACTGAACTTTGCTGAGATTACTGTTTCACTCACCAAAGGTATCATGAGAATACTCAGGGGAGTTTTTTTTTCTTAGTGTAGCTTTCATAAAGGAAATGAAAGAAATGTGGAAATTGAAACGCAGTTCAGCCAGGTGTCGCAGTACTGTGTATGAATTTGATTGCATTCTAAGCCAGTCGATCACATTATATATTTCATATTTTCTTGTATTTTATTTATGCTAAGAGACCTTATGCCTTTGCAAAGCAGATTTTTTATATTGACCTACACAGTAAAAATAAATTACAGACCCATTCACCTTTAAAACAGGAGACTGTTTCAAGTACACTAGTCCAAGTACCCAAGTACTTTCTTTTGGCACACCTTTTGGATTTTTTCTTACTGAAAAGTTGATTTAAAAATAAACTTCTGGAGAACATTTGCCCCATGGCTCCAATTCCTGCTTCTATATGGATCTCTCCCTACAGGGGTCTAATCTCTCACTTATACTCAGATGTAGCACGGTGCCCATCCACAGGCCAGCTGCCTATGAATTTACTGATATCCTCTCACACTCAACGTGTCCAGATGTGAGCACATCTTCTCACAGAAGCTACCTTCTACAGGCCCGTAGCTATCACCCTGGCATTTCTCTGGATATACCTTTCTTTCCCTCACCTGGAATGCTTCCCCATCTATTCCCGTGGAAGATAATCTGCTCCCCATTATTGTTCACGTCCTGGCAGAGCCTGAATGACATCACAGAGGATATTGGATAGGGGGTTAGGTAGGCTAGATGATGAGTAAGGCCTCTGCCAACTCCTATGTTCTGAGTGCCTAGATCTCCTGATCCCCTGAAATGAGTTGCTCTCCTGGCCTCACTGTTAGATCTAAGAAGACCTGTGTCCTCCTCATTCTGCTTCTAACACCGCATAAATGAGCCCTTCTTGTATTTAGCGCCTGTTGTATGTGGAGCTACAGTGAAATTATGTTTGAAATTGAAAACTGAAACAGCATTTGAAAATTGCATAGAAATATTGCTAGTATTTGTGAAGATCGTTGAAGTTTTTAGACACTGAGGAACGTTAGCAGTTGTTTTGCTGTTTTGCTTGCTCACCTCTTTTTAAAAGAGATATTGCTCATTCTAGTCTAGATCGCCCCCATCCTTTCTGTGCTCCTACATGAAATCCTAAGGGACCATGGACATACATGCTCATCTTTCTCATTTCTAGACTTCCAATACATTCATAGTACTGAACAACTTGGTACTCTTTCAGAAATTTTCCCGCTTGAAGATGGGACAATACAATGAAAATCGTGACTTTTCTCTTATATCCCCCAAGTGTCCGCTCCCACATCCAGGCAGTGATACCATGGGTTTTTGGATGGCCACTGAGAAACAAAAACTGATTTTTGCCTTTGTAGCAGGAGTATTCCCTAGTTTAGTTAGTTAGTTATTGTCATTCATTCATTCACTTATTCATGCAATAAACATTCATCGAGTGCCTGCTGTGTGACTAATGCTGAATTTGTCTCCAAGGGCCTTATCATTTAATAATTAAGACATATAAATGTCTTTTTTGTTGCAATAAAAAAAAGCGTGCCCAGAGCACAGAGGAAATATAAAAAGGAAGCTGTAAATTCTACCTGTGAAAAGAAGAATAGTTTTATGGGGGTATCACAGAAACTTTAGCTGAATCTTGAAAGACATGTGCTTTCAAGAGTGGGCAAATGGGAGCAGAGGATTCCATCAAAGAGGGCAGCTTGAGCAAAGGCACCAAACGCAGAGCCGTAAAGACTTTCCAGTGTGTAGGTACACGTGTGCAGGCAATGCAGACAGTCAGAGATGAGGCTGGAGAGAGGTTGGCAGTTTCAGATCATGGAGTTCCTTGTGTGACATGCCAAGAGTTAAGATTTTAGCCTGTGAGCAGATGGGATTGGCATGATCAAATTGATTAAGAATAGAGGAAGAAACAAGGATGATGCAAAAGTATATAGCTGGGATGGATACTTTTTGGGGAGGCAGGAAGGATAAGTAAGTTTAGAGGGAGAATTATACAGTCTGTCTTGGACAAAGCCAACGTGCCTGTGGGACACAGATGTGGGGACGTCCAGGAGGCAATGACTGGGAGAGAGGTCTGGAGATGAGTTCAAGAGTACATCCTCAAGGGAGGACGAGGCCATGAAGAGGAGGTGCAAAGACTGAAAACAGAAGGAAAGGGAAGAAAAAGACAGGGAAAAGGAAGGAAGAAAAGAGGAGAAAAACAAGGAGAGAAATAGGACAGAAACGAGGAACATTGTCATTTAAGAAACTGTTAGAAAAAAGGGGTAATAGGAAGGAAAGACCAGAGATGAAGGAGAAGTAAGGAATGTATGACCAACAGCAAGTAAATCAGAATATTTAAATGTTTTAATGCAAATGTCATTGGCTTTGCTGTTGGAGAGAACTGACCAATGCAAATCAATGTGCCAGCAGGATTTGCAGGAATGAAAGAGAGAATGGTGTGCCACAGCCCTAGTTCCACTCTGATCCCTCTGGGCCATGAGGGCGAATTGGAGGAAGAAGCATATGAGACAGCTGAAAGGCTCAAAGAAAAACGGCAGGGCAAGGATCCAAAACAACAGGCCGAGGGTGGTACAGTGAATGCATAAAAGCTGGAGCGTGGAATCAAGGTGCTGGACACTGAACTGCTGGCTGGGACTTGGCCCACTCAACCAATGTGTGAAACCTTGTCTTCATCAACAGATTCTGCCTAGTCAAGAGCACATCTGATAACAGAGCTACCCTAACAGGGACTGAAACCATTGCCTATGGCCCAGTGCCTTGGACCTGTGCCATCCTGGGTGGGTTCTATTGTCATTTGCGGCTGAGTATAACCTGGGTGCAATAAATCCCCCAAGTTCAGCAGTCTGCCCAGAAAAAAAAGTGATTGGGTGATGGAGGTGTAGGGAATTTCCCCCTCAGGGTCTTGGTCTAAAGAGAAAGGTAAAGACAGCATGGTAAAGTAAAAGGATGCAAGGGGCTGGAGGGAGAATAAAAACTAGGGTCCAGAGAAGGTTTTGTTTCATTTGTTTGCTTTTTTGTTTTTTAAATTATGGAAAGAAGAAGTTTGGAGTAAGCTCTTATTGTCCCTAAAAGTCTGAAGTCTGTAGAAATTAGAAGTCTGACTAAGTAGTCGCTAGAACGGCTGCAAGGTTCTTGGTGACCAGGGGGGAGAACAATTCAGGAGTATGGGTAAAGAGGGTGTATTATGAGATGGAAGAGAAGAGGCCCAACCATCACTTGGGAATAAAGAGCATTTGGAAGGGTTTCCCAATATTGCATTAGATTTTATTAAAATATTTAATGTGGCAAGGCCATTTTGAGATGAAAGTAAAATTAAGAATGAACTGGAAAAAAAAAAATGAATGAACCGGAATTTCCACTGGTTCTGGAGAACCCTTGTTTCTGTAATCTACACTCCCTATTCCCTACCACAGACCCCTATCTTGTGATTTATTCTAAAAGATGCCTTTACTGAGCTGAGGAAGCTGGTCACATCTCTAAGGCCCTTTCCAGCATCCACATCTGTGATCCTGTGGGTCACATGCAGTTTAATAACACATTTTTGTGTTTTTTTGGCTGCCTCAGGTCTTTGTTGCTGCGCGGGCTTTCTCTAGTTGTGGCGAGCGGGGACTACTCTTCGTTGCGGTGCACGGGCTTCTCATTGAGGTTGCTTCTCTTGTTGTGGAGCATGGGCTCTAGGTGCGTGGACTTCGTAGTTGCAGCATGTGGGCTCAGTAGTTCTGGCTCGCGGGCTCTAGAGCACAGGCTCAGTAGTTGTGGTGCACGGGCTTAGCTGCTCCACGGCATGTGGGATCTTCCCGGACCAGGGCTCGAACCCATGGCCCCTGCATTGGCAGGTGGATTCTTAACCAATGTGCCATCAGGGAAGTCCCCTCACGTGCGGTTTAGAATAGACATGCCTAGGGGCCCTGGCTGCTTGGGTTTCTGTCATGGACAACCCATAGACTTCGTGCTTCACAATTTTCTTGCTGTTTTAGATTTTTTTAAAAAACTCTATTGATTTCTACAGTTGCAGAAATAATGAACAATGCTGGGATAAAACATTTAATCAATAAAAAAAAACTTGATTGATGTGAAGATCTCTTTTGACCACGTCTAAACCAACTTCCCTGCTCAGATGTAACCAGGCCCATGTTTTCAGTCCATTCTTTGCATTCACATCAATGTACATATAGGTATTTATACAAATCTATTTCTGGTAGTTGAGGTTTTTAAAACAAATGTGTTCATACCATATGTATCTTTCTGTAAAATTTTCCGCATATAATTATATGAAAGAAATATTTCCATGATGTTAGTGTTGACCATCAGCATTTATCACCCCAAGAGGCCCCCAGGAAGATGCATGGACTTCCCAAGACCTCAGAATGGGACCTCATGCTCCAGTGCTGGACACTTGCTGTCCACGCACCTGTCCATCCCTACCCCCCATCCCATGCCCAGCCCCTAACCACGTCCATCCCTGTCTGTGCCCGTCTCCCTGTGGCCTTGTTCCCCGCAGGAAACCCTCCTTTCTAGGCTCCAAGTGCCCACACTCTCCCACCTCAACACCAACACTGTTTGCAATTAAGTTTGCAGGTTTCTCCCCGCAGCGAAGATGAGGGTGAATTTCTGACAATTACACTGGTATTTTCAGCAGTGGGGACTTGGCTTCCCTTCTCTTCTGGGCCAGGGTCAGGCTGGGCCTGAGGTGGCGGAACTGGGCCCCTCCTCTTCACCAACATCACCCCCAGCTCCACACCCCTTGTCTGGCCTCAGGGCTGACCCAGGACCCTCCCTGGGCTCCCCCACCTGCTCATCCTCAGGTGGTGTCCTTAATCCATCTGTGCTGACAGGTGAAGTCTCCTTCCAGATGCTCCCAAAATGCTTCACCTCAACATCCTTCCCGGGGTCAGCCCCATGTCGTGCAGGGAGGTTCCACCATCACTAATCCCTCACCTTCAGGGCAGAAGTAGGCATCAGGCCTGCTGCATGCACTGCTGTGCATCCTGCTGTATACACATGTGTGACCCTGTCCTAGGATGTAGGGAGGCATGACTGACGACAAGGTGGACATCAGGCCCTGGCTCACCAGGCAAGGGCAGCTGTGTTCTCCATCATCAGAGACTTTCTCACCCGGCCTGATGATGACCTGGCCTTTCAGGCAGTCAGTGTAGAGGCTGTACAGGGAGCCCTGATGATGCCCCCGCACCCCCAGGGAGAACACCTCGTCATGGTCCTAGGAAAGACGGGGAAGTCAGCCAGCAGCATCCCCTCCCAACACCCACTGAGTTGAAACAAAAGACACCTCCATGCAGAAAGACAATGTCTCTAGCCTGACTGCTGTCCTGAGGAAGGTCAGTCAGCAAGGATGGCCCTCAGCTGGTGTCTGGGAACTGGGCTGCAGTAGTTGGTTGAACGGGGGCCCCCCAAAAGTTATGTCCATGTCCTGACCCCCAGAACCTGGGAATGGGACCGTATTTGGAAATATGATTTTTGCAGATATAATTAAGGATCTCGAGATGAGGTCATCCTGGATGAGGGTGGCCCTAAATCCAATGACCTTGTCCTTAAGAGATAGGAGAGGAGACACAGAGGAGAAGCCTCGTGAAGATGGAGGGAGGGACTGGAGAGATGCGTCCACAAGCCCAGGGACCTGGAGCCCCCAGAAGCCGGAAGAGGCAGGAAGGACCCTCCCCTGGAGCTTCTGGTGGGAGCTCAGCTCTGGGACATCTTGATCTCAGACGTCTGGTCTCCAGGACTGGGTCTCCAGGTTTCTGCTGTCCTCAGCCTTTGTTTGTGGTTACTTGTTATGTAATAGGGAGCTAATACAGCTGGTGAGCAACTCCCTGCCCTCTGGTGAGCAGCTCCCTGCCCTGATCCAAACCCTCACTCTGATTAGGGGCAGCCCTCTGCGTCTACACTGTTTGCACAAACCATGTGGCTCATGCTGAACACCAGCTCCCCTCCTGGGCACTGGCATTTTGGAGGGTGAGGGCAGACACCACCATGTGACCAGCCCCAGCTGTGGGCCAAGTCTCTAATGAGCTTCCCTGGGGGGAAATGTCACGGTTTTACCCTTTGTGGCTGGGGGAAGAGGCACTCTTGTGAACCTCGTGGGAAGAAGCAGGCGGGAGGAAGCCGGCACACGGATGCCCCAGTTCATCCCTACTGTGCACCGTGACGCACCTCAGCTGTGAGCACACTAGTGTGTGCTGAGCCCTGTGAGCCTCCCAGCAAGTCCCCGAAGGTGAGGGTGGCCCTGTCGACCCCAACCCTTCCCTCCACGTCTAGTAGATGGAAGAACCTCTTCTCCTTGCCATTCCGGGAGCCGTTCGGGGAGCTGTTTTGGGTTTTTGTGGGCTGGTCCCCTGCCTATGCTGCCACTCCTCCACAAGAGCAAGCAGAAGGCACTGTTGGCTCTGTAGCCTGAAGGCCCACCCCCTGATGTTCTCAAGAAAGAATTCAGGGGTTTTCATAGCAGTGTCTGCAGGCAGCTCTGCATCTGCACTGACGTTCACATCGTCCGTGTAAACACACAGAGTCTTCCTTGACCTCATGGCCCCTGCTGACCATTCTCCATGCCAGCCACAGGTCCCAGCGCAGGTGTCAGCCCAAGCACCTGTCTCAGTCTCCTCGTCCATACGGGGACGGTGGTCTCTGCCCACGGAGTGACTGGAGGGCACACCTACAGCCACAGCACCGGCTCCGTGGACAGTATGGCCCTTCATGGGCCTGGACCCCTCAATGCCCAATACCACCTGACACAGAATCATGACACGGTGACACTGGCTGCCAGGCGTCCAGTCAGAAGGGGCCCAGAGGCAGCACCTGGCACCAGATCAGATGTACTTTTTCATGGGCAGTGGACATACTAGATATTAGGACTTTGCTTTGTGTCTAGCAAACAAACTGAGCCACTGGAAGCTGATCTGAGCTGTGGACATGAAACCCACGTGCAGGGCAAGAGCTCCTGCCGGACACTGGCTCCTAAGCTTCCACACAGGTGATAACCACACCAGTGCTTCCTGCCCATCCTCTCCAGGCCTCTCTGGTGGGTACTGCTGGACTCCCACTCCACAGGCTCCCCGACCTAGAGCTTGAAGCACCGACAGGGTGAGAATGGTCACTACACCAACCCTGCTCAGCTCCTCCTGCCTGGTGACCAGGAGAGGGAAAGCCAGTGGAGTCCAAGGACTGGCATAGGCAAAGCTCAACGCACCCCGTCCATGGGGACCCCCTGCTCGCTCAGACCCACCACCTGTACCTCCCAGTGTCCACGTCCCACCAACCCACACTACTGGTGTGGACGTCACATACACAAGCTGCCACGTGTCATCTTCCCGCATGGGATGTGCCCCTGCCATCCCTGTTTCTCCCTGATGTTGGCCTGGGCCCCACGTATTCTGGCAGGAAGGGGGCAGGTGAGGAGGCTGGCCTGTCCCTCCTGCCTCTCAGAGGCCCAGATACAGGGCCTGGGGGCTTCTGGGTCTTGAGGCCCAGACGCTTTCAGGTGTGGGATGGACCTGTCAGTGTCCACTAGAGTCTTCCCTCTCCATGATTCAGAAAACAGGAGGATCCACCAGACCGAGACCATCCCGGGTTCTGCTGGAAATATGCTTGGATTTGCTCTCCTGACCCTAAAGACAGATCCGTGATTCACCTGCAGATGGTGTTCTGCGAGATTTCCACAAGACCTCTTTCTACCCTGTTCTGAGCAAATTACTAGTCCATCCGTGCTGCCATCACCCCACGAGCAGACTAGGAAGCTGAGGCTCCGAGAAACCAAGTAATCCAGCCAGAAGCACAGATGTGGGACCACGGAGCGGGGTCTGCACCCACCGCCCGCCCAGGGGGACTGCCTGCTGCAGCAGGTTCCACACTTGTTCCCTTCACCCCCCTCCCGGGACCAGCTCACAGAGCCTCCTCTTAGCGGGATTTACTTTGCAAACCCACCCTTCAGCGAGATTCATGTTACAAAACCTTCCTTTAATGGGATTCATCTCAATCCCGTTTTGGGGGTCACCTGGGAGGCTTGTCACTCTGAAGCGGTTTCAGCCTCACATCACCAGGGCAGCTTCCCTGGCTCAGATTCACCTCCTGCCCGTCCACTCCCAGCTCAGACCCAGAAAGGCCCCCTCGGGCTCCGAGCCCCATGGCTCTGCCTGGGCGTCCATTCCCCTCCTGGTCCTTCCCTCCCGTGTTCCCTGCAGGGTCATCCGGAGCTCCCACCTGCCCCAGGCAAGCTGTCCACTCTGCACTGGGGAGGCCTCTTTGGTGTCAGGTGGAAGAAACAAGAAGTATCCATGGGGCCTCCCTCACACAGCACAGAGGTCAGCACCCGCCTACTGACCTCATCTCTCTGATGAGCCCAGCTTGGGGTTCAGGGGGCCCCGCAGTGTCTCGTGGTTCTCACCTCATCCCAGGGCTGCCCACAGGGGCGTTGCTAAGTTACCCTGTGCCGGCTGCACAGAAAGGGCGCCCATTCACATGCCCCTCCCAGCGCAAGGGGCTCTTGTGATCAGGCTCCTCCCAGGATACAGAGCTCACCTGGGCAGGCACCCAGCAGGGCTCAGCACCCAGCAACCCTGCACATAGCCCTCATTGCAGAGCACCCCCAGCCCGCCTGTTGGTCAGAGCTGACCCTGAGCATCTCAGAGCAGGACCTGAACTAACAAACAGCAGCTCTGACAGGTCTGTGACCCCGGGCGTCACTCTGTGCAGACCCCCTCCACCGGGTCTTCCAGAGGCTTCCACTGCAGCTGGGGAACTGTGCCTCTATCTCCACCCACCACCCCTCCTCTCCCTGACTCCTGGGTTCCTCTCATGAGGAGAGGGGTCTCCTTGAAGTTGCCTCTCACTCATGGGCCAGATAAAATGATTAGGAAACAAGCCAGAGCTGCAACCCAATGTCCACCCTGACCCTCAGGATCCCACACCTGTCCTTGGACCTGGCCGGTGCAGCAAGGCCCATTTCTGCAACTGTGAGCCCCTGAGGGGTGAGGATTGGCTGACGTGGGCAGCCTGAACCGGCTGGCCAGCCCTCCCCAGGTGTGCCTGGGTTGAGGGCTATATCAATACCCCCTCCAGGCAGCAAGAGCACCTGCAGCTGTGCCTGACGCCATATTCTCTGCCCCCCCAGCAGCCGCAGAGCTGGGATGGTGGGAGAGAGTGAGTGGCCGTGGCCTTGTGGGTGGCCTCATCTGAGTGGGGCTCTGCTGGGCCTTCTGCAGGAGTTGCCAGGCTTCCACATACTAAGGAAGAGGATCTGTTGCCCATACCTGCCGCTGGAAGTTCTCCTCAGGCAGAGGTGAGGAAGGATAAAAGCAGTGGGGGCCGGGACAGGAGGGGTAGCTCATGTAGGGAAGTGGAAAGCTTCCAGAAGAGTGCCCGGGGCCACGACCATCCTGCCTGGCCTGCAGGCACCAACTTGGCATGTGTGCTGTGACTGGGATGTGGCTCCGAGCCCTTTCCTGAAACCTGTAAGGTCCTTGCACACGTTCAGGTGTTTTACCTGGGAAGGGTTGGAAAAGTTCAGCAGCAGTTGGCCTGGGGCTCAGCTCACGTTGGTTTATTCAGAGATGCCTCCCCACGGTCCCCCAGCTTTCCAACGAGGACACTCCTTGCGGGGGGCTGCTGGCTGCCCGTGAGAAATACCCCACCTCTGACCAACTTCAGAATTGTTTACCACTGGAGCAAGGACCCATCTGTGTAACTAGTGGTTTCTTAATTAGCAACATGAACGGTGTCATCAAAGCTCCTGAATCAGCTTGGAAATACTTATCCCCAACAGGTACAGGCGTAAAAACCTGGGGAGGCCATGTGCAGCCGGCACCCTTAGGGATGGGCTTCCGACTGACCCCTCAACGTTCTGGTGTCCAGCCACTGCTTTAGGATTTCTTGGGCCCAATGCTGACTCGAAGGGTTCTGCAATCCAGCCTCTGTTGGCCTTTAATGAGACCCACACTCCAGGATCCTACAGAGCAGGGTCGGTGTGACTGTTCTGTGTCTTCTGTAACAAATGACCACAAGCTGGGTTGGGTGGCTTAAGACAACAGGAATTCATCCTCCCCCAGTCCTGGAGACCAGACATCTGAGATCAAGGTGTTGTAGGACTGAAGTCCCTCCAGAGGCTCCAGGATAGGGTTCTTCCTGCCTTTTCCAGCTTCTGGGGTCTCCAGGCGTCCCCAGGCTTGTGGCTGCATCCCTCCCGTCTCTGCCTCTGTCTTCACGTGGCTTCTCCTCTGTGTCTGAGTCTCTCCTGTTTTGTCTCTCATAAGGACTCTCTCAATTGGATTGAGGGCCACCCTAACCCAAGATGACCTCACCTTGAGATCCTTAACTACATATAGAAAGACCATTTTCCCAGATATGGTCCTGTTCACGTGTTCTGGGGGGGCACATCTTTTGGGGCCCGCATTCAACCCATTGTCTGTGTATAAAATAACCCTCATTTTAGTAGATTACCAAGGTCCCGTATAGACTGGCACAGACAGCAGCCATGTGGGTGGGGTCTGGGCAGAGTGAGGACCCTGGAATCACCTGGAAGGGATGAAGTCCTGGCTGCATTAGGTGAGCTCTTCTACCATGGGGTCCGTGGAAACAGCCACTCCACTCTGTCCGTGGAAAGGGACCCAGTGCCGAGTCCAGAAATGGTTATGTTGCAAAGCTGGCTCTCCTGGGGTCTCATCATCAATAGCATCATGTGACCAATAACTACGGGCTTGGAATCGTTTTCTGGCACGTGATGACAGCACTGTCTCTTTAGGCTCATCCAGCCTAGAATAGGAACGTTTGAAGGAGAAGAGTTTGGGAGATTGTGAAGCTTGGTTGTCAAGGAAACAGAGAAGGTTTGTCAAGGAAACTTCTCCCTTAAACTGAAGGCAGGGCTGGGAGAGCTGAACTCCAGGGACCTTTTAAAGGGGCTGCTCTGAAACACCGTCACCTGAGAGGTGGTCTCACCGTGAGCTGGGGTTTGAGAAAAGTGTGATGAGATGAAGCCTGACTTTCTGTGACAGCTGGGGAGGGCTTTGTAAAGCACCTTGGGTTTTAAGGTAAAGTTTGTTGCTGGAACAAAGTGTCTCCCCAAACTGGGCTGGAGCTCAAGATGTGTGTGTCCCCTTCTTGTGAGAGTCCAGGGCAGGTGAGTGTTAGGTCCCAGGCTCTGTCCCCCTTGCTTCTCCTCCCTGCTTCCAGGTGAGGGCTCCAACCAGCAGGGTGGGGTGACCAGGTGGGCATCATGCCTTCTGTCCTAGGATGCAGGCTGGCCAAGGCCCTCACCACCTCCACCCATTTCCCTTGGTAACACGAGACACTATGCCCCAGCTGGAAGGAGTGGGAAGGCTGGGAGGTGCAGGGTAGCTGTGAACAGGAAAAAGGGAAATGGGTTCTGATGGGCAGCTGCGCGGCTCTCCTGTGAGGGTCGCCTGGACGGTAGCGCACAGACACTGGGTCCTGTGAAGCTTCGATGCTTTGTGGTTCTGGAAATCCTATAGGAGATGGTCCACAGCAGGGAAGCTAATGCTCTCAGTGGAGTTGGTGAAGCCAAAGATCTGCAGTTCAGACTGAAGGTGCCGATGTACATACAGGACAAAACCATCTCGTGTGACTGGACTTCAGGCACGTGTAACGTGAATGCAGCCATGTTAATGCCTAGCATCTTCTATCTTGTGCCTCCCCTCAGGGACCCCCTCCTCAGTTCCTGGGGCTCCTGTAACTCACAGGGGGATGGAGAGTGGGCTCTGTCCAGTCTGAGCCCTGAGTTACCCTGCGTGTGAGTCTGCTCAGGACCGCCGTAACAAATAACACAGACAGGGCAGCCTGAATAATGGACCTATCTCCCGGTCCTGGATGCTGAGATCAAGGTGTGTGCACGCTGGCTTCTCCTGAGGCCTCTCTCCTTGGTGCTTAGACAGCCATCTTCTCCCCAGGTCCTCACATGGTCTCCCCCTGTGCCTATCTGTGTCCTAATCTCTTCTTGTAGGACATCAATCTTATTGGATTAGGATCCACCCTACAGGCCTCATTTTTACTTTGATCACCTCTTTAAAAATCCCATCTCCAAATACAGCCACATCCTGGGGTCCTGGGGGTTAGGGATTCAGCATGTGAATTTGGGGGGATGTGACTGAGCCTATACCATCCTCCTTAGGAACCAAGTGTGCCTCAGTCCTTCCTTCCCTCAAGTCACACGAGGTGATGTAATGGCTCAAGGAGAGGCCACTCGTGCAGAGTTTGTGTCCCAGCTGGGGACCCCTTCTCTGCTCTCTCTGATGAGGCCGTGGCAGTGCCTGCCCCGTCCTGAGGTGAGCAGTTCTTGGGTTTCCTGCCATGTCTCCTGGCCTGCTGAGGAAGGGAACCCAGGAGCCAGCAGCCTAGTGGGGATGCCGGGGACTCTCAGGGCCTTGGCAGGTGTCTCTCCCGGCAGATACCCTAGAGAAAGTGGGGAAACATTTGGGGGATTACAGGCGGGAGAGAGTCAGTCTCGTTTATGTTTCAGAAAGACCAGGCTGGGGTGGGATGTGAGACGCACCGTGCGGGCAGGGAGCTTTGTCAGGCCTGATGGAGGAACCAGGCACAAGATCGGGCTTGGGCCAGGGCTGTGGGCATAGAGGGGAATTAGTGTGGGAACTGGCCACAGACTGTTGTCGAAATCTTGGCTTCCCTGTGCACCGAGGCTGAACAGAAATACGGAGATGGGTTTTGGAGGAAAAGAGATGGCTTTATTTTTCTGCCAGGCAGAAGGGAAGACACAGCTGGCTAGCACCTCAAGAACTGGGCACCCCCCCTCCTTGAGAATTAGGGAAGATTTTATATGTGGGGCTCTCGCAGTCCGGGGTATAGGATGAGGATAAAAGTAGTGAAGGTCTTGCATTCCTCCTTTCCTTTGCATTATTTCAAAACAGTCACAGTTGGCATCAGGCTGCCTGGTAGTTGGGGTCCAGCAGTCTGGTAATTGCATACGTTTGCCTCTGGTTTATCGGCAGTGACCTCGTTTCTGAAATGCAAAAACTATAGGGGGTGATTGGTTATGAGGGGCATGTAGAATGTAATTGCTGGACATAATAAGGTTAGGGAGTGAGAGGCAGGGGGTGTAACTCACACAGAGTCAGGGGTGATGGGTGCCGAATGTAAATTACATAGTGTCAGGGAGTGAGGTTAGCTTTGTAAAGTACAAATCTAGTTACTACAAATGAGTGACAAAGTAAAACAAGGAGTGATGAACTCTTTCAGGCCAGGTTATGTTTCTTCTCTAGCCTGTTCGCTGTTCCCTTTGTTTTCCTTGTTCTCAGGGGAAGGAAAACTTCATTTCTACTTTTGCTGCAACAAGACTGGAGGAGCAGATGACAGTCACTGGGGCACAAGGAGGGTGGGAGCCTGGGAGACGCCAGTGTTACTGAACAAAACTTGGGTCCGCTTGCCCGAGTGCAGTAAAGCCAGTCTACTGACACCGGGTGTGGTGAAGGAAGGTGCAGCCTTAATTGTACAAGTGCCAATACAAGGAGTCCAGGTGGCTTGTGCTCTAAAACCCCGAACTCCCTGAAGGATTTCAGTAAAGCAATATTAAAGGCCAGGTGAAGGAGGGGGGGGGTCGCAGGGTATGTGATCAGCTGGTGCACAATTCTCTGGTTGATGGTGAGGTAACAGGCGGTTAACATTATAAATTCTTAGGCACCAGAAGCTCCGGGGCTACCTGTTCATGATCATCAAGTAGTTAATTTCTTCCGCTTGGTGGTGGAGGAAGCGTGTGTCAGACCCTGTTATCCAGGTACTTCCGAGAGGAGCTACAGCAGAGGATATGGGGGAGGGGTCTGTCCTGGGAAGTCCCCGTAGGGTCCTGCTCGGTTACACCCGGTGCCTGGGCTCGGCAACCTGGGAAGGTGGGGCTGCTTCTGGGTGTGGGGAGCTGCGGGCCCAGTCCTCTGAGGGGCCTGTTAGCCCCGAAGGTGAGACGGGGATGCAATGGCTGGACAGAGACGTCTGGCCTGGGAGAGGGATCCAGGCTGGAAATGTCACGGGAATCATCGCAGGGAGGGAGAGGAAAGGCCAGTGGGGGCAGGTAGGTCACAGCAGACTACGTGCAGGTGACTGCGGTCCTGGTGGAAGCAACTCAGACAGAAAGGAGTGGCCGTCAGGGGCTCAGCTCCATTCTCCTGTTCCTTTGTAAAACGGCTGTGTCAGAGTTTGAGACACCGCCAGGAGACGTCTGGGCCCAGTGCTGCCATGGCTTCATCAAAGGGCCCAGGGTGAACAGAGAACCACTGCAGGCCCTGCGCATGTCCGCATTGGGAATGAATCCCATCGGGGCTCCTGGGCTCACAGACTTGAGGGAACCTCTGTCCTCAGGACCAGTGTTCCTCCCTCCTCTCACCTGCTGGTCAGAGGCCCAGGAACCCCCAACCTGGATCCACCCCCAGGGCCTGGATTCTGGGACAGCTTAGGGGTAAGCAAGACCCTCATGCTCCTTTATCTGCCTGGGGGTGAGAATGTCTTAAACGCTGCAATTGACTGATAATGGAGGGCTGAATGTTTCCAGAAGGTATGGGTGGAAAGATGGGGTGTGAAATTCCTATGTCTGCAGGGTCTTCCCAGCATGAAGTTCTGTGTGTTTCCCCCGGCCAGTCCACATCCTCCCAGGAAGCCCAGATCCAGGATTATGAGGGCATAGGCTCTCCCCTTGCTTATCTGTAACTTCCCACTCCCACAGCAAGGCTGTGGCTGGCTCCCTGGCTCCCACCGTCTGCCATTTATCTGTGCATTGCTCCTTTCCAGGTTATATGTGCAGAGGTTTCAGAATTGTTAGCTACTACACCCTGGAAAGAAGTTTGTAGAATAAAGCCCACTGTTTATATATGGTCCATTTTGCCTTTAGTCTACAGATTCCATTCATTTCCAAAGGTAACTTAGGTCAGCACCTTTTATCCCATCCCGTACAGTGAGTTGTTTCCATATATTTCTAATACAATTAGATTCTGTGACATTATGCATTCCATCCTGCAACACTCCTACATCCTAAATAACTAAATTTGAATAGATTATGATTGGCCCCTTGGGCTATGCACATCTGTGGGCTTAGACAAATGCATAGTGACAGGTATCCACCCTAGAGTATCACATGGACTACTTCAAACCCCCACCCCATGATCTGCTTATCATCTACGTAGCTTTGCCTTTCCCGGAATGTCATCAATGGGGTCATGCTGTGTGCAGCCTCCGCAGACTGGAGTCTTTCACTTAGCAGTGTATACTGAAGATTTATCCATGTCTTTCCATAGGTTGGTGGTGCATTCTCTTCTGCTGAGTAGTATTCCACTGCACGTGTATGGGAGGAAGAACAATTTTCCCTCTACTTTTCTAGGTTCTTGGTTGAGGCCCCCCCTGCCCCTGTAATAAAAGACAGATTACCAGGAGAAAAGCCGAAGTTTAATAACATGTATACCTTCTGAATACAGGGGGGATACCACGGGAAACTGAGTCAGGCCCTGAAATGACCAAAACCATCCCCTTAAATACTGTCTTCAGCTAAAAACAGAAGAAAGATGCTGGGGAAGGGGGGAAGGCCAGTTACGGCAGGTTATCATGCAAAGCACAGTAAACAAGGGTATGACTGTTTGCACATTTAAGTCAGGACTTCCCCATTGAAAAGAGTTACTTAAGATTTAATTATTCTTCTATTTTTGGTGCAAAGAGGGACATACCCTCATAAATGGAGATTTCTCTGTTGTAAATGTCCTTCATTAAACGGCAATCTCAGTTTTCTGAGATTTGTTTTTAAATTTATTTTATTTTTCGCTGCATTGGGTCTTCGTTGCTGCGTGCAGGCTTTTCTCTGGTTGTGGCGAGCAGGGGCTACTCTTCATTGCGGTGCACGGGCTTCTCATTGTAGTGGCTTTTCTTGTCGCAGAGCACAAGTTCTAGGCGTGCGGGCTTCAGTAGTTGTGGCACATGGGCTCAGTAGTTGTGTCTCGTGGGCTCTAGAGTGCAGGCTCAGTAGTTGTGGCTCACAGGCTTAGTTGCTCTGAGGCATGTGGGACCTTCCTGGACCAGGGCTCGAACCTGTGTCCCCTGAATCAGCAGGCGGACGCTTAACCACTGAGCCACCAGGGAAGTCGTGTTTTTTTTTTTTTTTTTTAAGCAGACCAATAATCCTTATGCCAGAGAGACATATTTTGGGGTGGCATATTCTACTCGCCTTGACATGGATGTGCCCCAATTTGCTTATGCATTCATCTTTTGAAGGATATCCTGATTTCTTCAAGTTTTTACCCATTATGGAAGTGCTGCTGTGCATAAGTGCATCCTTGTTTGCATTTGGACATAGATTTTCAAAGCAGTTGCCTGAATACTGGAAGTGTGATTGTTGGATCCCAACTTGAGACTTGTTTAGCTTTGGAAAAAACTGCCAAATTGTCTTACAAAGTGGCAGCACATGCATTCCCCCAGCTGTGAGGGAGAGTTCCTTTTGTTCCTCACCCTCTAGCAATTGGTATTGTCATAGTTTTGGAGCTTAGCAGTGCTAATAGGTGTGCTGTGATATCTCATGATTTTAATTTGTAGTTCCCTAATGGTATATGATGCTGAGCTTGTTTCTGTATGACTTTTACTGTCTGGATGTCTGTTCACATCATGCTGTTCATGTTCAAGCTGAGAGGAGTCCTGTCTCCTCAGGACCTGCTGGGGCTTTGGCTTCTGGAACACGCGGGGCTGAGTCCACGCTGATGGTGGGGCTTCGGGACAAGCCGGGGTCGAGTCCACACTAACAGAAGCCGGGTCTCCTCAGGACCCGCTGGGGCTTCAGCTTTGGGACACTGGGGGGTCCAGTTCATGCTGACAGGAGCCTGGTCTCCTCAGGACCTGCCGGGAGGTGATGCCGCTGAGGGAGAAGGTGAGGAAAAGTGGGCAGAAGGTTCCTGTGCGTGGCTGACCACTGAGGGTGTCTGTCTTCAGAGGACCCAGGAGAGGAAGGGCTTGATGTGGAAAACTGGGATTTTGGCCCCTTTTGTGTGTGGTGTAGACAGAGTGCAGTGTTGTTCTTTGGCGTGTGGCGTCTGGTTTTCCCAGCACCGTTTATTGACGGGACTGTCCTTTCCCTGGTGTATGTTCTTGGCTCCTTTCTTGTGAATTAACTGACCACATGCCTGTAGGTTGATTCCTGGGTTCTCTGCTCTGTTCCTCTGGTCTGTGTGCCTGTTTTTGTGCCAATTCCACACTTTTGGGGGACTGTAGCTTTGTAATGTAGTGTGAAATCAGGGAGGGAGACGCCTCCAGACCGTTCTCCTTCCTCAGGGTCACTTTGGCTCTTCTGGGTCCTTTGTGGTTCCACACACATCTTAAGATTGTTTGTTCTGTTTCTACGGAAAATGTCATTGGACTTTTGGTAACGATTGCATTGAATGTGTACATTAATTTGGCTAGAATGTATATTCTTTTTAAATTAAAAAAGATTTGGGGCCACACCATGTAGCATGCAGGATGCGGGATCTTAGTTCCCCAACCAGGGATCGAACCTGCGCCCCCTGCAGTGGGAACGCAGAGTCCCAACCCCTGGACGGCCAGGGAAGTTCCACCTTAGAATGCATATTTTCACAGTATTCTTTTTTTTTTTTTGCGGTATGCGGGCCTCTCACTGTTGTGGCCTCTCCCGTTGCGGAGCACAGGCTCCAGACGCGCAGGCTCAGCGGCCATGGCTCACGGGCCCAGCCGCTCCGCGGTATGTGGGATTTTCCCGGACTGGGGCACGAACCCGCGTCCCCTGCATCAGCAGGCGGACTCTCAACCACTGCGCCACCAGGGAAGCCCGGGATTTTTTAAAAAATTCTTTTTATGATTGTTCATTATTAGTGTATGGAATCACAAATGATTTTTGTGCATTGTTTTTTTTTTTTGTATCCTGCAGCTTTACTGAATTCATTTTTTAGTTGTAACAGTTTTTTGGTGGTTGAATGTGGAAAACTAGAATTCAGAAATCCCACTGTTTCATCTACATCCATGTCATCCACAGCACCCAAGACATAGTGGCTCCCAATATAATCTTCCCATGGTGCCTGTTGTAGTATGTGGACTCCTACAAGGGTGATTAGCATCACCACTGTGTGTGAACTGGATCTGGGTAGGGCTTGACCTCTATAACAGAGTTTGATGTATGTATTTCTGGCGTGGTATGATGTTGTTGTTTTGATAAGTACTTTATTTTCTAGTAAATTTCAAGTGTATAAAAAACTTTAAATAGTAGTATAAAGTTTTCCACCTTCACAAAATACTCCAGTTTGTTTTACCCTGTGAGAGTGGGAGGGCCACTCTCCCAGGGAACCAGCACATAACCCCAAAGTGAGGAATAATTAAGGTTTCCACATTATAATCCTATCCACAGACCCGCTTCAACTTTCACCAGCTGCCCCAGCTTTGTGGAAATGTATTTTTCTATTCGAATCCAGTTTTCTCTTCTTGGAACCATCACTGGGGCTTTTCCTCACTTTAAAAACCTTGCTGGATTGAAAGTGTACAAGATGAGCATGATCTGGGTGGTTTTCTGTATGGCTTCTTTCACTTGGGATGGTTTCACTGTTTATCCGCATTGTAACATTGATCATTATTTCATTCATTTTTTCCATTGTGATTAAACACACATAACATTTGCCATTTAAACCATTTTTTAAAACCTTTTTAAAAAATTATTTTATTTTATGTTCTACTTTTTGGCTGTGTCGGGTCTTTGTTGCTGCACGCAGGCTTTCTCTAGTTGAGGCAAGTGGGGGCTACTCTTCGTTGCCATGTGCAGGATTCTCATTGCGGTGACTTCCCTTGTTATGGAGCATGGGCTCTAGGCACACGGGTTTCAGTAGTTGTGGCATGAGGGCTCAGTAGCTGTGGTTCGCGGGCTTAGTTGCTCTGCAGGATGCAGGACCTTCCAGGACCAGTGCTTGAACCCGTGTCCCCTGCAATTGGCAGGCGGATTCTTAACCACTGTGCCACGAGGGAAGCCCCATTTAAACCATTTGTAAGTATACAGTACTATGGCCTTAAGTACATTCACATTGTTGTAAAAATATCCTCACCATCCATCTCCAGAACTTTATTTTCCCCATGTGAAACCGTAGCCATTAAACACTAACTCCCCTCAACCCCTGGCAACCTTATTCTACTTTGTCTTTGAATTTGACTTATCTGCATACCTCATACTAGTGGAATCATAGAACGTTTGTCTTTTTGTGTCTGGCTGGTTTCACTTAGCATAATGACTTCAAGGTTCATCCACATTGTAGCATGTGTGAGAATTACCTTAGTTTTAAAGGTTGAATCATATTCCATTGTGTATATACTACACTGTACTTATCCATTCATCTGTTGAAGGATGTGTTGTGTTGCTTCCACCTTTTGGCTATTGTGAATAATGTTGCTATGAATATGGGGTACAGATATCTGTTCTAGTCCTTGCTTTCTTTTTTTTTTTTACATCTTTATTGGAGTATAATTGCTTTACAATGGTGTGTTAGTTTCTGCTTTATAACAAAGTGAATCAGTTATACATATACATATGTTCACATATCTCTTCCCTCTTGCATCTCCCTCTCTCCCATCCTCCCTATCCCACCCCTCCAGGCAGTCACAAAGCACCGAGCAGATCTCCCTGTGCTATGCGGCTGCTTCCCACTAGCTATCTACCTTACGTTTGGTAGTGTATATATGTCTATGCCTCTCTCTCACTTTGTCACAGCTTACCCTTCCCCCTCCCCATATCCTCAAGTGCATTCTCTAGTAGGTCTGTATTCCTGTCTTACCCCTAGGTTCTTCATGACATTTCTTTTTTTTTCTTAATTTCCATATATATGTGTTAGCATACGGTATTTGTCTTTCTCTTTCTGACTTACTTCACTCTGTATGACAGACTCTAGGTCCATCCACCTCATTACAAATAGCTCAATTTCGTTTCTTTTTATGGCTGAGTAATATTCCATTGTATATATGTGCCACATCTTCTTTACCCATACATCTGATGATGGACGCTTAGGTTGTTTCCATCTCCTGGCTATTGTAAATAGAGCTGCAATGAAGATTTTGGTACATGAGTCTTTTTGAATTATGGTTTTCTCAGGGTATATACCCAGTAGTGGGATTGCTGGGTCATATGGTAGTTCTATTTGTAGTTTTTTTTTTTTTTTGCGGTACACGGGCCTCTCACTGTTGTGGCCTCTCCCGTTGTGGAGCACAGGCTCCGGACGCGCAGGCTCAGTGGCCATGGCTCACGGGCCCAGCCGCTCTGCGGCATGTGGGATCTTCCCGGACCGGGGCACAAACCCGTGTCCCCTGCATCGGCAGGCGGACTCTCAACCACTGCGCCACCAGGGAAGCCCTATTTGTAGTTTTTTAAGGAACCTCCATACTGTTCTCCATAGTGGCTGTACCAATTCACATTCCCACCAGCAGTGCAAGAGTGTTCCCTTTTCTCCACACCCTCTCCAGCATTTATTATTTCTAGATTTCTTGATGATGGCCATTCTGACTGGTGTGAGATGATATCTCATTGTAGTTTTGATTTGCATTTCTCTAATGATTAATGATGTTGAGCATTCTTTCATGTGTTTGTTGGCAGTCTGTATATCTTCTTTGGAGAAATGTCTATTTAGGTCTTCTGCCCATTTTTGGATTGGGTTGTTTGGTTTTTTGTTATTGAGCTGCATGAGCTGCTTGTAAATTTTGGAGATTAATCCTTTGTCAGTTGCTTCATTTGCAGATATTTTCTCCCATTCTGAGGGTTGTCTTTTTGTCTTGTTTATGGTTTCCTTTGCTGTGCAAAAGCTTTGAAGTTTCATTAGGTCCCATTTGTTTATTTTTGTTTTTATTTCCATTTCTCTATGAGGTGGGTCACAAAGGATCTTGCTGTGATTTATGTCATAGAGTGTTCTGCCTATGTTTTCCTCTAAGAGTTTGATAGTGTCTGGCCTTACATTTAGGTCTTTAATCCATTTTGAGCTTATTTTTGTGTATGGTGTTAGGGAGTGATCTAAACTTATACTTTTACATGTACCTGTCCAGTTTTCTCAGTACCACTTATTGAAGAGGCTGTCCTTCCTCCACTGTACATTCCTGCCTCCTTTATCAAAGATAAGGTGACCATATGTGCGGGGGTTTATCTCTGGGCTTTCTATCTTGTTCCATTGATCTATATTTCTGTTTTTGTGCCAGTACCATACTGTCTTGATTACTGTAGCTTTGTAGTATAGTCTGAAGTCAGGGAGCCTGATTCCTCCAGCTCCGTTTTTCGTTCTCAAGATTGCTTTTGTTATTCGGGGTCTTTTGTGTTTCCATACAAATTGTGAAATTTTTTGTTCTAGTTCTGTGAAAAATGCCAGTGGTAGTTTGATAGGGATTGCATTGAATCTGTAGACTGCTTTGGGTAGTAGAGTCATTTTCACAACGCTGATTCTTCCAATCCAAGAACATGGTATATCTCTCCATCTCTTTGTATCATCCTTAATTCCTTTCATCAGTGTCTTATAATTTTCTGCATACAGGTCTTTTGTCTCCTTAGGTAGGTGTATTCCTAGATATTTTAATCTTTTTGTTGCAATGGTAAATGGGAGTGTTTTCTTGATTTCACTTTCAGATTTTTCATCATTAGTGTATAGGAATGCCAGAGATTTCTGTGCATTAATTTTGTATCCTGCTACTTTACCAAATTCATTGATTAGCTCTAGTAGTTTTCTGGTAGCATCTTTAGGATTCTCTATGTATAGTATCATGTCATCTGCAAACAGTGACAGATTTACTTCTTCTTTTCCGATTTGGATTCCTTTTATTTCCTTTTCTTCTCTGATTGCTGTGGCTAAAACTTCCAAAACTATGTTGAATAAGAGTGGTGAGAGTGGGCAACCTTGTCTTGTTCCTGATCTTAGTGGAAATGCTTTCAGTTTTTCACCATTGAGGACGATGTTGGCTGTGGGTTTGTCATATATGGCCTTTATTATGTTGAGGAATGTTCCTTCTATGCCTACTTTTTGGAGGGGTTTTTATCATAAATGGGTGTTGAATTTTGTCGAAAGCTTTCTCTGCATCTATTGAGATGACCATATGGTTTTTCTCCTTCAATTTGTTAATATGGTGTATCACATTGATTGATTTGCGTATATTGAAGAATCCTTGCATTCCTGCAATAAACCCCACTTGATCATGGTGTGTGATCCTTTTAATGTGCTGTTGGATTCTGTTTGCTAGTATTTTGTTGAGGATTTTTGCATCTATGTTCATCAGTGATATTGGCCTGTAGTTTTCTTTCTTTGTGACATCCTTGACTGGTTTTGGTATCAGGGTGATGGTGGCCTTGTAGAATGAGTTTGGGAGTGTTCCTCCCTCTGCTATATTTTGGAAGAGTTTGAGAAGGATAGGTGTCAGCTCTTCTCTAAATGTTTGATAGAATTCGCCTGTGAAGCCATCTGGTCCTGGGCTTTTGTCTGTTGGAAGATTTTTAGTCACAGTTTCAATTTCAGTGCTTGTGATTGGTCTGTTCATATTTTTTATTTCTTCCTGATTCAGTCTTGGCAGGTTGTGCATTTCTAAGAATTTGTCTATTTCTTCCAGATTGTCCATTTTATTGGCATAGAGTTGCTTGTAGTAATCTCTCATGATCTTTTGTATTTCTGCAGTGTCAGTTGTTACTTCTCCTTTTTCATTTCTAATTCTATTGATTTGAGTCTTCTCCCTTTTTATCTTGATGAGTCTGGCTAATGGTTTATCAATTTTGTTTATCTTCTCAAGAACCAGCTTTTAGTTTTATTGATCTTTGCTATCGTTTCCTTCATTTCTTTTTAATTTATTTCTGATCTGATATTTATGATTTCTTTCCTTCTGCTAACTTTGGGGGTTGTTTGTTCTTCTTTCTCTAATTGCTCTAGGTGCAAGGTTAGTTTGTTTCTTTGAGGTGTTTCCTGTTTCTTAAGGTAGGATTATATTGCTATAAACTTCCCTCTTAGAACTGCTTTTGCTGCATCCCATAGGTTTTGGGTCATTGTGTCTCCACTGTCATTTGTTTCTAGGTATTTTTTGATTTCCCCTTTGATTTCTTCAGTGATCACTGTGTTACTAAGTAGTGTATTGTTTAGCCTCCATGTGTTTGTACGTTTTACAGATCTTTTCCTGTAATTGATGTCTAGTCTCAGAGCATTGTGGTTGGAAAAGATACTTGGTACAATTTCAATTTTCTTAAATTTACCAAGGCTTGACTTGTGACCCAAGATATGATCTATCCTGGAGAATGTTCCATGAGCACTTGAGAAAAATGTGTATTCTGTTGTTTTTGGATGCAATGTCCTATAAATATCAATTAAGTCCATCTTGTTTAATGTATCATTTAAAGCTTGTGTTTCCTTATTTATTTTCATTTTGGATGATCTGTCCATTGGTGAAAGTGGGGTGTTAAAGTCCCCTACTATGGGGAAAGTGGGGTGTTAAAGTCCCCTACTATGAACACTATGAGTGTTACTGTCTATTTCCCCTTTTATGGCTGTTAGTATTTGCCTTATGTACTGAGGTGCTCCTATGTTGGGTGCATAAATATTTATAGTTGTTATAATATCTTCTTGGATCAATCCCTTGACCATTATGTAGTGTCCTTGTTTGTCTCTTCTAATAGTCTTTATTTTAAAGTCTATTTTGTCTGGTATGAGAATTGCTACTCCAGCTTTCTTTTGGTTTCCATTTGCATGGAATATCTTTTTCCATCCCCTCACTTTCAGTCTGTATGTGTCTCTAGGTCTGAAGTGGGTCTCTTGTAGACAGCATATATATGGGTCTTGTTTTTGTATCCATTCAGCCAGTCTGTGTCTTTTGGTGGGAGCATTTAATCCACTTACATTTAAGGTAATTATCAATATGTATGTTCCTCTTCCCATTTTCTTAATTGTTTTGGGTTTGTTATTATAGGTCTTTTCCTTCTCTTGTGTTTCTTGCCTAGAGAAGATCCTTTAGCATTTGTTGTAAAGCTGGTTTGGTGGTGCTGAAGTCTCTCAGCTTTTGCTTGTCTGTAAAGGTTTTAATTTCTCCATCAAATCTGAATGAGAACCTTGTTGGGTAGAGTAATCTTGGTTGTAGGTTTTTCTCCTTCATCACTTTAAACATGTCCTGCCTGTCCCTTCTGGCTTGCAGAGTTTCTGCTGAAAGATCAGCTGTTAACCTTATGGGGATTCCCTTGTGTGTTATTTGTTGTTTTTCCCTTGCTGCTTTTAACATGTTTTCTTTGTATTTAATTTTTTTTTTTTTTTTTTTTTTGTGGTACATGGGCCTCTCACTGTTGTGGCCTCTCCCGTTGCGGAGTACAGGCTCCGGACACGCAGGCTCAGTGGCCATGGCTCACGGGTGCAGTCGCTCCATGGCATGTGGGATCTTCCTGGACCGGGGCACGGACCTGTGTCCCCTGCATCGGCAGGCAGACTCTCAACCACTGCGACACCAGGGAAGCCCCCTGTATTTAATTTTTGACAGTTTGATTAATATGTGTCTTGGTGTGTTTCTCCTTGGATTTATCCTGTGTGGGACTCTCTGTGCTTCCTGGACTTGATTAACTATTTCCTTTCCCATATTAGGGAAGTTTTCAACTATAATCTCTTCAAATATTTTCTCGGTCCCTTTCTTTTTTCTCTTCTTCGTCTGGAACCCCTATAATTCGAATGTTGGTGCATTTAATGTTGTCCCAGAGGTCTCTGAGACTGTCCTCAGTTCTTTTCATTCTTTTTTCTTTATTCTGCTCTGCAGTAGTTATTTCCACTATCTTATCTTCCAGGTCACTCATCCATTCTTCTGTCTCAGTTATTCTGCTATTGATCCCATCTAGAGTATTTTTCACTTCATTTATTGTGTTGTGCATCGTTGTTTGTTTCATCTTTAGTGCTTCTAGGTCCTTGTTAACTGTTTCTTGCATTTTCTCTATTCTATTTCCAAGATTTTGGATCATCTTTACTATCATTATTCTGAATTGTTTTTCCGGTAGACTGCCTATTTCCTCTTCATTTGTTAGGTCTGGTGGGTTTTTATCTTGCTCCTTCATCTGCTGTGTGTTTTTCTGTCTTCTCATTTTGCTTATCTTACTGTGTTTGGGGTCTCCTTTTTGCAGCCTGCAGGTTCGTAGTTCCTGTTGTTTTTGGTGTCTGTCCCCAGTGGCTAAGGTTGGTTCAGTGGGTTGTGTAGGCCTCCTGGTGGAGGGGACTAGTGCCTGTGTTCTAGTGGATGAGGCTGGATCTTGTCTTTCTGGTGGGCAGGTCCACGTCTGGTGGTGTGTTTTGGGGTGTCTGTGGACTTAATATGATTTCAGGCAGCCTCTCTGCTAATGGGTGGGGTTGTGTTCCTGTCTTGCTAGTTGTTTGACATAGGGTGTCCAGCACTGTAGTTGCTGGTCGTTGAGTGAAGCTGGTTGTTGGTGTTGAGATGGAGATCTCTGGGAGATTTTCGCCATTTGATATTACGTGGAGCTGGGAGGTCTCTTGTGGACCAGTGTCCTGAAGTTGGCTCTCCCACCTCAGAGGCACAGCACTGACTCCTGGCTGCAGCACCAAGAGCCTTTCATCCACACAGCTCAGAATAAAAGGGAGAGAAAGTAGAAAGAAAGAAAGAAAGAAAGAGGACAATAGATAATAAAATAAAGTAAGGTAAAATAAGCAAAAGTTATTAAAATAAAAAAATAATTATTAGGAAAAATTTTTTTAAAAAGTAGAAAAAACAAAGGAAAAAAAAGGACGGATAGAACCCTAGGACAAACGGTGAAAGGAAAGCTATACAGACAAAATCTCACACAGAAGCATACACATACACACTCACAACAAGAGGAAAAGGGGAAAAAATCATAAATCTTGCTCTCAAAGTCCACCTCCTCAATTTGGGATGATTCGTTGTCTATTCATGTATTCCACAGATGCAGGTACATCAAGTTGATCATAGAGCTTTAATCCGCTGCTTCTGAGGCTGCTGGGAGAGATTTCCCTTTCTCTTCTTTGTTCGCACAGCTCCCTGGGCTCAGCTTTGGATTTGGCCCCGCCTCTGCGTGTAGGTGGCTGGAGGGCATCTGTTCTTCGCTCAGACAGGATGGGGTTAAAGGAGCCGCTGATTTGGGGGGCTCCGGCTCACTCAGGCTGGGGGGGAGGGAGGGGCACGGATGCGGGCCGAGCCTGCGGCGGCAGAGGCTGACGTGACGTTGCACCAGCCTGAGGCGCGCCGTGCATTCTCCCGGGGGAGTTGTCCCTGGATCCCGGGACCCTAGCAGTGGCGGGCTGCACAGGCTCTCCGGAAAGGGGGTGTGGAGAGTGACCTGTGCTCGCACACAGGCTTCTTGGTGGCAGCAGCAGCAGCCTTAGCGTCTCATGCCTGTCTCTGGGGTCTGCGCTTTTAGCCGCAGCTCGAGCCCGTCTCTGGCGTTCCTTTAAGCAGAGCTCTTAATCCCCTCTCCTCGCGCACCAGGAAACAAAGAGGGAAGAAAAAGTCTCTTGCCTCTTCGGCAGCTCCAGACCTTTTCCTGGACTCCCTCCCGGCTAGCCGTGGTGCACTAACCCCTTCAGGCTGTGTTCACGCAGCCAACCCCAGTCCTCTCCCTGCGCTCTGACCGAAGCCTGCGCCTCGGCTCCCAGCCCCGCTCGCTCCAGCGGGTGAGCAGACAAGCTCTCGGGCTGGTGAGTGCCAGACAGCACTGATCCTCTGTGCGGGAATTTCCCTGCTTTGCCCTCTGCACCCCTGTGGCTGCGCTCTCCTCCACGGCTCCTGAGCTGCCCCCCTCCGCCACCCGCCGTCTCCGCCTGCGAAGGGGCTTCTTAGTGTGTGGAAACCTTTCCTCCTTCACAGCTCCCTCCCACTGGTGCAGGTACCGTTCCTATTCTTTTGTCTCTGTTTATTCTTTTGCCCTACCCAGGCACGTGGGGAGTTTCTTGCCTTTTGGGAGGTCTGAGGTCTTCTGCCAGCATTCAGTAGGTGTTCTGTAGGAGTTGTTCCACGTGTAGATGTATTTCTGGTGCATCTGTGGGGAGGAAGGTGAGCTCCGTGTCTTACTCTTCCGCCATCTTCCCCCTCTCCCAAACATTTTAATAATAGTAATTTTTCTGATGCATGAGCATGGAATATTGTTTTCTATTGTGTCTTCAGTTTCTTTATCAATGCTTTATAGTTTTCTGAGTATAGGTCTTTCGTGTCCTTGGTTAAATTTATTGCTAAATAGTTCGTTCTTTTTGATGGAATTGTAAATGGGATTGTTTTCTTAATTTTTCTTGCTGGTGGTTCATTATTAGTGTATAGAAACAAAACTGATTTGTGTATATTGATTCCGTATTTTGAAACTTTACTGAATTTATTTTTTAACATATTTTTTGAAGTAATGTGAAAAATTGCAATACTAAAATCTCACAGTTTCTACTGCACCCCACGTAATCCACAGGACCCAAGAGATGGTAGCTACTAATATACTCTTCCCACGGTGCCTCTTCATACCATGCGGACTCCTACAAGGGAAATAAGTATCACAACTCTGGTTGAACGTGGTCTGGGTAAGTCTTGGCCTCTATCACAAAATTTGATGTCTCTGTTATCTGATTTTCTGGCATGATATTGACATGGTTGTCTAGAAAAGTAATTTAGTTTCCAGTAATTTAAAATGTACCGAAAAGTTGCAATAATGGCAAAAAGTACTCACGTTTGCCACTTCACACAAAATGCTCAGTGTGTTTTGCCCAAGGAACCAGCACATAACCCCTAAATGAAGAAATCCTGATGTCCACATTATAATTTAATACTCAGCCCCACTTCAACTTTCACCTACTGTCCCAACTGTATGAAAATGTCTTTTTCCATCCTGACCCAGTTTTCTTTTTCTGGACCCATTACTGAGTTTCTCCCTCATTTGGACAACCGTGATGGATTTGAAGCAGACAAGATGAGTATGGGATCTAGGTGGGCTTTTCTGTATGGCTTTTTTCACTAAGAATGTTTATTTTTGTAACAAATATCAGCGCTGCACTTTTTTTTCATTGTCATTAAAAATACAAAACACGACTTTAGCATTTAATTCACTTTATGCATACAGTTTTGTGGTATTAACTACCTTCATATAGTTGCACAAGCAAGTTAACTAACATGTGTACCTCCTGTGTGCATGGCAGATACCCAGGAAATTGAGTAACACCCTGAAATGGCCCAAGACATCACCTTAAATACCGTCTTCATCTAAAAAGAAAAAAAAAAAGGAAGGCTATAGTTGTTTCTGTCTACCTTCATTTGATTGTATATGGTTTCCAATTGATATTGTATAACTAGTTGTGGAGAAGTCATGGGATAGGTGGCTTCATTTCAGTTTGAATTTCCAAATTTAGTGGATTCTGCAGGCTTGATACAAGGTTTACAAACTTCGTATTTGGTCAGGACATCCCATGGTGTAACTGGTATTCATGGTTTATTCAACAATTAAAGTCCTGTGTGATATGAGTTCATCCCGGAGTAATCCAGGCTAGTTTCTGTTATACATTTGTCCCAGGATGAAAGGACAAGAGAAATAAGACCTAATTTGTAAAAGTGCCTTCAAACTAATTGATACTGAAGTATAGTTGACCTACAATGTTGTGTTAATTTCTACTGTACAACAAAGTGATTCATATATACATACATACATACATATATACATTTTTTCATATTCTTTTCCATTATGGTTTATTACAGTGTATTAAATACAGTTCCCTGTGCTGTACAGTAAGACTTTGTTTATACATCCTATATATAATAATTTGCATCTACTAATCCCAAACTCCCAATCCATCCCTCTCCCCTGTCTTCCCCTTGACAACCACAAGTCTGTTTTCTATATTTATGAGTCTGTTTTTGTTCTGTAGATAGGTTCATTTGGGCCTCATTTTATAATCCACATATAAGTGATATCATATGGTATTTGTTGTTCTCTGTCTGACTTACTTCACTTTGTATGATAACCTCTAGGTCCATCCATGTAGCTGCAAATGACATTATTTCATTCTGTTTTATGGCTGAGTAATATTCCATTGTATATATGTACCACATCTTCTATATCCATTCATCTGTTGAGGGACATTCAGGTTGCTTCCATGTCTTGGCTATTGTGAATAGTGCTGCTGTGAATGCTGGGGTGTATGTATCTTTTCAAATTATAGTTTTGTCTGGATGTGTGCCCAGGAGTGGGATTGCTGGTTCATATGGTAATTGTATTTTTAGTTTTTGAGGAATCTCCATACTGTTTTCCATAGTGGCTGCATCAATTTACATTCCCACCAGTAGTGTAGGAGGGTTCCCTTTTCTCCTAACCCCTTCCAGCATTTATTTCTAGACATTTTAATGATGGCCATTCTGACCGCTACGAGGCGATAACTCACTGTAGTTTTGATTTGCATTCTCTAATAATCAGCTATGTGGAGTGTCTTTTCAGGTACCTCTTGGCCATCTGTATGTCTTTGGAGAAATGTCTATTTAGACCTTCTGCCTATTTTTTGATTTTTTTTTCTTTTTTGAGTTGTATGAGCTGTTTGTATATTTTAGAATTAAGCCCTTGTTGGTCGCATCATTTGCAGGTATTTTCTCCCAAACAGTGAGCACAGGTTCTGGAACAACTGGATATCCACATGCAGAAGAGTAAAGTTGGACTCTTACCTCCCCCGACCCCATATACAAAATCAACGCAAAATGGAACAAAGGCCTAGATGCAAGAACCAAAATTATAAAACTCGTAGAAGAAAACATGAGAGTACATCTTCATGACATTGGATTTGGTCATGATTTCTTAGATCTACCAAAAGCACAAGCAACAAAAGACAAAATAGATGAATTGGACTTCCTCAAAATGAAAGACAGTTGTGTATAAAAGGAGCAAGGAATAAGATAATCCACCATCCAAAATGGCCCAAGATGTTTGCAAACCATGTATCTGGTAAAGGACTGTAGCCCACCAGCCAAGCCCCCGGTGGTCCAGTGCAGTGTCTGTGCGGTCCCTCCCGTCCTCGGTGATCAAGGGATTTCAGGCCCCACAGCACCCGAGGGGTGGACACGGGTCATCCTCAGCACCCTCAGGGAGTGAGTGCTGGATGGTTTTGAGCCCAGATGCACTCCCATTACTGCCCTCAAAGGCTGAAGGCTTCAGCATGCCTCCAGAAGGATACAGAGTATTTGCAAGTCTTTGAGAACCAAGAGAACTGTCCTCACTTTTCTGAAAGGGCATCTTATTATTTCACAGCATGACCATTTTCCATCTGGCTCTCAGGGTGCCCTCCCACCTTCTTTATTTCTCTGAAAGTGGCCATGGAGGTTTGGCTGTCCCCAGTCCCCACACCAGGTGACAAGGCCAGTGGGGCCAGACCCTGGTGGTCCTTAGCTTCGCTGGAGACTAACCCAGACTCTCAGCCTGCGATTGAATGTGGACGCCCCTGCTTCTCCCCGTCACCTATTCTCATCTCTTCCTCTGTCTCTCTTCCTCTTGCTTTTCAGTCTCAGATTTACCTGACGGCCACCACTCACAGCTCCCGCAGAGCCCAGAGATTTCTCCTGGAAGGAAAGGTTCTGGAAAATCAGAGGGATAAATAAAGGATGCAGCTGATTCCCGCCTTGTGCTGACGCCCAAGAGGGTGAGGAGAGTGAGTGTTTTCTCATTAGAATTTTAAATCCTCCAATAGATCATTGGGGGGGCATCCAGTGTTCTCCTGCTCATTCTGAGAATGTCATTCCTGGATCTTAATGTGGTAAATAATTTATATTATAAATATGCAGAGGGGGGCATATCCATTCAAAAATGTTAGGGGTAACTCCAAGGGATTTACAACAAACAAGGACACAGAACCCTGTGTCCAGACACTGGCTGAGAGGCTCCTACCCTGAGCCGCAGTCCCCTGGAGGGCGGAGTGGCCATGACTCTCCTCCCGCAGGTGAGCCTACACAGGCACATCCCACATGGGACCACTGCATCGCAGAATCTTAGAGTGGCTGATGGCAGGCAGCTGGCTAGAGATACGGACAAGAGAAAACTGCCCAGCAGCCTGGGACAACCCCAGGGTGAGGCCTTAGGAAGGGCCAGTGTCAGAGCCTCAGAGATCAGTTGAAGAGAGTTCAGACTGTTAAGGACATCATCAGAGATGCACTTAGGGACATATTCAGGGCCTTAGTTATGGACAGGATCAGGACATTATTTAGTGACAGCTTAGACTATAAGGGACAGCATCAGGGCCTAAGTTAGGGACAGTGTCAGTGCTTCACTTAGAGATAACATGAGAGCCTTAGTTAGACACAGTTCAGGCTGTTACTTAGGGATATCTTCAGGGCTTTAGAGCCAGCATCATGGCCATAATTAGAACCAGTGTCAGGGCATTAGTTAGGGCCAAAACTAGGGTGTTATTTAGGGAAAGAGGTCATTAGTTACAGACAGTGTCAGGGTTTTAGGTAGGGACAGCGGCAAGTCCTTAGTTAAGAAGAGTGTCGGGGCCTCACTTAGGGGCAGCGTCAGGATGTTAGTTAGGGAGGGTCAGGACATTAGAATTTCAGATTCTAAGGTAGAGACAGCATCAGGGCCTTAGTTAGGGACAGCGTCAGAGACTTACCTAGGGACATATTCAGGGCCTTATTTATGGACAGGATCAGGGTGATACAGAGGAACACCTAAGGGTATTAGGGACATCTTCAGGGCCTCAATTAGGGATAGCATCAGGGTATTAGTTAGGGAAGGAGTCAGGCCATTATTATAGATAGTGTCAGTGCCTTACGTAGAGAGAGCATCAGGGCCTTAGTTAAGGACAGCGTCAGAGACATACTTAGGGACATATTCAGGGCCTTAGTTAGGGACAGGATCAGGGCATTATTGAGAGATACATGAAGATATTAGGGACAGCATCAGGGTGTTAGGGAAAGAGTCGGCCGTTATTATAGACAGTGACAGTGCCTCAGGTAGAGACATCATCACAGCCTTAGTTAGGAAGAGGGTCAGGGTCTTGGTGAGGGACAGGGTCAGGCCAACAGTGAGGGACATCTAAGGCTATTAGGGACTTCGTCAAGGCCTTAGATTAGGCCAGCATCAGGGCTGTAGTGTCGACCAGTGTCAGGGCATTAATGAGGGACAAAATTAGGGTGTTAGTTAGGGAAAGAGTCAGGTCATTAGTTACAGACAGTTTTAGGGCCTCAGGTAGAATCGGCATCAAGGCCTTAGTTAGGAAGAGCATCAGGGCCTCAGTTAGGTTCAGCATCAGGACGTTAGTTAGGGCCAGCAACAGGGCCTTAGTTAGGGACAGTGTTGTCAGGCCCTCAGAGATCACTTGAGGGCCTTCGTAAGAGACAGTTTAGGCCGTTAGTTAGGGACACTTCAGAGACTTTCTTAGGGATATATTCAGGGCCTTAGTAACAATCAAGGTGTTATTTTGTGACCACTTAGGCACTAAGGGACAGCATCAAAGCCTAAGTTAGGGAGGGTGTCAGCGTCTTGGGGATAGTGTTAGGGACTTTGTAAGTTATAGCTTAGGCCATTAGCTAGGGACAGTGTCAGGGGCTTATTAAGGGCAGTGTCAGAGACTTAATGAGGGACATCTTCAGGGCCTTAGTTATGGACAGGATCAGGTCCATACTTGGGACCAGTGTCAGGCCGTTATTTAGGGGCAGTGTCAGGGCCTTCTGTAGAGACAGCATCAAGGCCCTTAGTTAGGAAGAGGGTCAGGGCCTTAGGACAGGGTCAGAGACATCCTCAGGCACATATTCAGGGCCTTAGTAATGGACAGGGTCAGGACCCCAGTGAGGGACATCTAAGTCTATTAGGGACATCGTCAGGACCTTAGATAGGGTCAGCGTCAGGGTCGTAGTTAGGTCAGTGTCAGGGCGTTATTTAGGGACAAAATTAGGATGTTAGTTAAGGGAAAAGTCAGGAAATTAGTTACAAACAGTGTCAGCTTCTCAGGTAGAGACTTCAAGGCCTTAGTGAGAACAGCAGCATCTCAGGTAGGAGCTGCATCAGGCCATTACTTACAGACAGTGTCAAGGCCTTAATTAGGGAGAGTGTCAGGGCCTCAGAGAAAAACTTGAGGGCCTTAGTAAGAGACAGTTCAGGCTGCTCGTTAGGGACATCACCAGGGTGCTATTTATGGACAGGGTCAGGTATTAGTGAAAGACAGCTCAGGCAGTTAGGCACCGTCAGGGCCTTGGGTAGGGGCAGTGTCAGGGAGTAGTTGGGGAAAGAGTGAGGCCGTTAGGTAAGGACAGACTCAGGGCCTTAGTTAGAGACACTGTCAGGTTCTTCGTTAGGCACACTGTCATTGCCTCAGTTAAAGATAACTTGAGGGTCTTAGTTAGAGATAGTGTCAGGGCCTTAGTTATGGACATCTTTAGGGCCTCAGTTAGAGGTAATTTGAGGGCCTTAGTAAGAGACATTTTGGGTCATTAGTGACATCGTCTGGACCTTAGTGCCGTCTTCAGTACATCATTTATGGGCCGCATCAGGGCATTAATGAGGGACAGCTCAGGTTATTAGGGACCGTGTCAGGGTCTTAGTTAGGGAATGTGCCAGGACCTTTGTTAGGGAAAGAGTGAGGCCAGTAGTTAAAGACAGACTCAGGGCCTTAGTTAGAGACAGCCTCGGTCCTTAATTAGGGAGAGTGTCAGGGCCTCAGTTAAAGATAAGTTGAGGGCCTTTGTTAAGGACAGCCTCCAGGCCTCAGTTAGGGACAGGTTCACGGCCTTGGGACTAAATTCAGGGCCTCAGTTAGGGACAGCATCAGGGATTTAGTTAGCATAAGACGCTCGACATTAGCTAAAGACAAGGTTAGGTTAAGGTCTAGGAATAGCGTCAGGAAATGATGTAGGGATAGTGTCAAGACCATAGCTACTTAGAGCATCAGTGCCTAATTTAAGACCAGTGTCAGGGCTTCAGGTAGGGACAGCGTAGGAGCCTGACATAGGGAGGGCAACAGGGCCTGAGTGAGGCTTAGAGTCAGGGCCTTAGCTGGGGAGAGTGTCAGGGCATGACTTAGGAGCAGCATAAGGGCCTCAGTAGGAACAGCCTAAGGTGTTTCTTAAAGACATTATCAGGGCCTCTGTTAGAGACAGCCTCATGGCCTCACATAGGGACAGCATCAAGGCTTACTTTGGGACAGTTTCAGGACCTTAATAAGAGATGGGTCAGGATAAAATGAGCTCAGGATACTTTCAGGACTTTAGATATTGACGGCAGCAGGGCCTTAGTTAGGGACAGTGTCAAGGCCTTAGATAGGACTAGCATCTGGGTCTCTGTTAGGTACAGTGTCAGGGCCTCAGTTAGGAATAGTGTTAGGGCCGTAGTTAGGGACAGTGTCAGGGCCAGATTTAGGATGAGCATCTAGGCCTTAGTTAGGGACAGTGTCACGGCCTTGGGACTAAATTCAGGGCCTGAGGTATTCACAGCATAAGGGCTTCAGTTAGCATAAGAGGCAGGACAGTTGCTAGGGACAGGGTTAGGATAAAGTTTAGGGATCGTGTCAGGAAATGACCTGGGGATAGTGTCAAGACCTTACTCACTGAGAGTGTCAGGGCCTTAATTAGAACCAGTATCAAGGAATCAGGTAGGGACAGCATCAGTGCCTGACTTAGGGAGAGCAACAGGGCCTGAGTGAGGCCTAGCGTCAGGCCCTTAGCTGGGGACACTGTCAGGGCATGATGTAGGAGCCGCATCAGGGCCTTTGCTGGATCAGCAGTAGGGTCTTAGTTAAAGACATGATCAGGGCCTGAGGTAGTCACAGCTTCAAGGCCTCAGGTAGGCATAGCTTCAGGGCCTGAGTTGGGCACAGCCTCAGGCCTTCACTTAGGGACAGTGACAGGGCTTTCTTAGGGACAGTGTCAGGCCCTTGGTAAGAGATGGGTCAGGATATTAGCTAAGGATAGTGTGTGGATTTTAGTTATTGCCGGCAGCAGGGCCTATATTAGGGACAGATTCCGGGCCTTAGTTAGAGACAGTGTCAGGGCCTTAGTTAGGACTTGTCTGGGCCTTAGTTAGGGAGAGCATTAGGGTTTCAGTGAGGATACGAGGCAGGAAATTAGCTCGGGACAGAGTCAGCTCCCAGGCCAGGGATAATGTCAGGAAATGAGCTAGGGATAGCGTGAAGACCTTAGTTATTGAGAGCGTCAGGGTCTTAATTAGTACCAGTGTCAGGGCTTTAATCAGGACTGGTGTCAGGTCTTGATGTAGGGACAGCGTCAGGGCCTAACTAAGGTAGGGCAACAGGGCCCAGTGAGGCCTATCTTTAGGGCCTGAGTGAGGGACAGTGTCAGGGCATGCCTTAGGAGCAGCTTAAGGGCCTCTGTAGGATCAGCCTTAGGGTCTTCGTTAAAGACATTCTCAGGGCCTCTGTGAGGGACAGCCTCTGGGTCTCACTTAGGGACAGCATCAGGGCTTACTTTGGGACAGTTTCAGGACCTTAGTAAGACATGGGTGAAGATATTAGCTCAGGATAATGTCAGGACTTTAGATATTGACGGCAGCAGGGCCTTAGCTAGACACAGTGTCAGGGCCTGCATTAGGACTAGCATCAGAGCCTCTCTTAGGTACCATGTCAGGGCCTGAGTTAGGAATAGTGTCAGGGCATGAGTTAGGATGATCCTCGAGGCATCAGTTAGGGACAGCGTCATGGCCTCGGGATTAATTTCAGGGCCTTAGTTAGGGACAGCATCAGGGATATAGTTAGCATAAGAGGCTCGAATTTAGTTCAAGACAAGGTAAGCTTAAGGTCTAAGGATAGTGTCAAGGCATGACCTAGGGATAGTGCCAAGACCTTAGTTACTTAGAGCATCAGGGCCTTATTTAGGACCAGTGTCAAGGCTTCAGGTAGGGGCAGCATCACAGCCGGACGTAGGGAGAGCAACAGGGCCTGAGTGAGGACTACCATCAGGGCCTTAGCTAGGGATAGTAGCAGGGCATGACTTAGGAGCAGCATCAGGGCCTCAGTAGGATCAGCCTTAGGGTCTTTGTAAATGACATTCTCAGGGCCTCTGTTAGGGACATCCTCAGGGCCTCACTTAGGGACAGCATCAGGGCTTACTTAGGGACAGTTTCAGGACCTTGGTATGAGATGGGTCAGGAAATTAGCTCAAGATACTGTCAGGACATTAGATATTGAAGGTAGCAGGGCCTTAGTTAGGGACAGTATCAAGGCCTTAGTTAGGACTAGCATCTGGTCCTCTGTTAGGTACAATGTCAGGGCCTGAGTTAGAAATAGTGTTAGGGCATTAGTTAGGGACAGTTCTGGGCCGGATTTAGGACGAGCATCTAGGCCTTAGTTAGGGACAGTGTCATGGCCTTGGGACAAAATTCAGGGCCTGAGGTATTCACAGCATAAGGGCTTCAGTTAGCTTAAGAGACAGGACAGTTGCTAGGGATAGGTTTAGGGTAAAGTTTATGGATCATGTCAGGAAATGACCTAGGGATAGTGTCAAGACCTTAGTCACTGAGAGTATCAGGGCCTTAATTAGAACCAGTATCAAGGATTCAGGTAGGGACAGCATCAGAGCCTGACTTAGGGATTGTGACAGGGCCTGAGTGAGGCCTAGCATCAGGCCTTCACTTAGGGACAGTGACAGGGCTTTCTTAGGGACAGTGTCAGGACCTTGGTTAGACCTTGGTTAGAAATGGGTCAGGATATTAGCTCAGGGTAGTGTCCAGATTTGAGTTATTGCCAGCAGCAGGGCCTATATTAGGGACAGACTCCGGGCCGTAGTTAGAGACAGTGTCAGGGCCTTAGTTTGCATTAGTCTGGGCCTTAGTTATGGAGCGCATTAGGGCTTCAGTGAGGATAAGAAGCAGGAAATTAGCTCGGGACAGAGTCAGCTTCCAGGCCAGGGATAGTGTCAGGAAATGAGCTAGGGATAGCGTGAAGACATTAGTTATTGAGGGCATCAGGGTCTTAGTTAGGACCAGCGTCAGGGCTTTAATCAGGATCAGCGTCAGGGCTTGATGTAGGGATAGCGTCAGAGCCTAACTAAGGTACGGCAACAGGGCCCAGTGAGGCCTGTCTTTAGGGCCTGAGTGAGGGACAGTGTCAGGGCATGACCTAGGAGCAGGATAAGGGCCTCTGTAGGATCAGCCTTAGGGTCTTCATTAAAGACATTATCAGGACCTAACTTAGAGATAGCATCAGGGCTTACTTTGGGACAGTTTTAGGACCTTAGTAAGACATGGGTGAGGATATTAGCTCAGGATAATGCCAGGACTTTAGATATTGATGGCAGTAGGGCCTTAGTTAGGGACAGTGTCAAGGCCTTAGATAGGACTAGCATCTGGGCCTCTGTTAGGTACAGTGTCAGGGCTTCAGTTAGGAATAGTGTTAGGGCATTAGTTAGGGACAGTTCTGGGCCGGATTTAGGACGAGCATCTAGACCTTAAGGACAGTGTCACGGCCTTGGGACTAAATTCAGGGCCTGAGTTAGGCACAGCATGAGGGCTTCAGTTAGCATAAGAGGCAGTACAGTTGCTAGGGACAGGGTTAGGGTAAAGTTTAGGGATCGTGTCAGGAAATGACTTAGGGATAGTGTCAAGACCTTAGTCACTGAGAGTATCAGGGCCTTATTTAGAACCAAGATCAGGGCTTCAGGTAGGGGCAGTGTCAGTGCTTCACTTAGGGAGA
Source organism: Delphinapterus leucas (assembly GCF_059928025.1). Lineage (NCBI taxonomy): Eukaryota > Metazoa > Chordata > Mammalia > Artiodactyla > Monodontidae > Delphinapterus > Delphinapterus leucas. Next base: position 102,764,727 of record NC_143139.1, on the reverse strand, counting down.
GCGACAGGGCCTGAGTGAGGCCTAGCATCAGGCCCTTACCTGGGGACACTGTCAGGGCATGATGTAGGAGCTGCATCAGGGCCTTTTTTGGATCAGCAATAGGGTCTTAGTTAAAGACATGATCAGGGCCTGATGTAGTCACAGCCTCAAGGCCTCAGGTAGGCATAGTTTCAGGGCCTGGGTTAGGCACAGCCTCAGGCCTTCACTTAGGGACAGTGTCAGGCCCTTGGTAAGAGATGGGTCAGGATATTAGCTCAGGATAGTGTGTGGATTTTAGTTATTGCCGGCAGCAGGGCCTATATTAGGGACAGATTCCGGGCCTTAGTTAGAGACAGTGTCAGGGCCTTAGTTAGGACTAGTCAGGGCCTTAGTTAGGGAGAGCATTAGGGTTTCAGTGAGGATACGAGGCAGGAAATAGCTCGGGCCTAAATTCAGGGCCTGAGTTAGGCACAGCATAAGGGCTTTAGTTAGCATAACAGGCAGGACTTTAGCTAGGGACAGGGTCAGGTTAACATCTAGGGATAGTGTCAAGACCTTAGTTACTGAGAGTACCACGGCCTACTTAGAACCAGTGTCAGGGCTTCTGATAGGGACAGCATCAGAGCCTGACTTAGGGAGAGTGACAGGGCCTGAGTGAGGCCTAGCGTCAGGCCCTTAGCTGGGGACGCTCTCAGGGCATGACGTAGGAGCATCATCTGGCCCTTTGTTGGATCAGCAATAGGGTCTTAGTTGCTAAGCAACATCCAGGCTTGTAGCCCTTCGGAGTCACTCTGTGAATGCTGCGTGTAGGGCCACACACTGCACTGTTTTTTGGGAGAGCTTGATTTACCCAATACTCCCACAGGTTCACGAACACCTTTTTACCATGTCCAACATGCCGTGGAAGTCTGACTCGTTGCCCTAGTCTGAGCTGCACTGAGAAAAACACTTGGCTTCGCATTCCATCTAAGACCTCCTACCTAAGTCACCCTGCCTCCAAGAATAAGTCGGCCTGTGTTCCTACTGCAACTAAAGATAAGTTCTTCGAGTAACACTGTAGACTTTTGAGGAGGCACAGGCCCGAATTCCTACCTAGGGCGTTCCTTGGTTGACGTAGTTCACTAGATGCAGAACACCTTGCTTGGAGAAGTTGATTCAGGGAAGGAACCATTGTGTAATCTGTGTCTCTTTTGACTTGTTAGAAAGCACAGGGATGTATGCTGCGTGTGCCCATGGAAATGGGGGCCTGATGGAACTAGCCTTGCTTTCCCATTTTGAAAGCTCCATTCATACAGCCTTGAACCTATTTGCAATTCACATTTGTTGACAGGCCTCTAGCCACTATACGCCTGGCTCTAGGAAGAAAATAAGTTTCCTCTGTCTAAACCAGGTGCTTCCATGGCCGGTGTAGAGCTCAGCCTGCCATGCTCTAGAGCTAAACGGGAACTCAACGTGAGTACCTGCGTCGAGGAAAGGCCCAGAGTATCCGTACAGAAAGGGAGGCATGCAGCTGTTTCCACGAGGTCTTCTTCGCTGTTCTGCTGTATTTTAAAGGAAGTACCCTTTTCAGGACTCCTAGGCCACTAGGGTGTGCATCATTTCCCTCCAGGATCACCGAGTACCTCCAAACCCCTGTGGGTGTGCTGAGCAACATTGAGGCCCATAGGTTGGTCACTCAGAGGCCCTCTGTGTACGCCAAGTGATGGGCAACACACTGCATGTTCCTTAAGGCGAGCTACATTTCCAGAGCCCTTGAACTGTCTCAGGACCACATTTCTGGCCAATCTGACGTGCATGGAAGTCTTCATCATGGCCGTCCTCTGAGCTGCCATGGGAAAACATTCTGCTTACAATTCTTCGAGGACCTCATACTTGAAGTCACTCTGCTCGAGGAGAGATTCAGCATCCTACCATGCTGTGTCGCTAATGGGGCACTCAGCGTGAGCACTTGTCTCAAGGTAAGGCCCTGAATTGTAGTGCAGAAGCGGAGGTGTGCAGCAGTTTCTATGGGGCCGGAGCCGCTGCTCTGCATTATCTTAACGGCAGTAGGCTTTTCAGGACACCTAGGAGCCTCGAGTTGGCACTCTATTCCCGGCAGGAACAGTGAGCATCCCCAGGCCTCCCTAGACCAGCTAATCAACTTCCAGGCCCATAGACTTTCAGAGCCACTCTGTGTATGCCGAGTATAGGGCAACACACTGCACTCCTTCATGAGACAGCTTGAAACGTGTTAGGGTACGGGTTAGAGTTAGTGTATATCTTAGTATTAACGTATGGGTTAGGGTAAAGCTTCGGATAAGGGTTACGGTTACGGTTAGGGTTAGGGTTAGGGAACGGGTACGGTTTAGGGTACAGGTTAGTGTACGACAACGATTTAGGGTGAGTGTATGTGTTAGGGTACTGGTTAGTGTTATTGTACTGGTTAGGATTAAGGTACGGGTTAAGGTAAGGCTTAGGCAAGGGTTACGGTTACGGTTAGGGTTAGGGTTAGGGGATGGGTACGGTTTAGGGTACATGTTAGGGTATGACAACGCTCTAGGGTGAGCGTACGTGTTAGGGTACGGGTTAGTGTTAGTGTACGGGTTAGGATTAAGGCACGGGTTAGAGTAAGGCTTTGGGTAAGGGTTATGTTTTGGGTTAGGGTTAGGGAAAGTGTAGGGTTTAGGGTACAGGTTAGTGTACGACAACGTTCAAGGGTGAGTGTACGTGTTAGGGTATGGGTTAGTGTTAGTGTACGGGTTAGGATTAAGGTACGGGTCAGTGTAAGGCTTCGGGTAAGGGTTACGGTTATGGTTAGGGTTAGGGAACGGGTACGGTTTAGGGTACAGGTTAGGGTACGACAACGCTCTAGGGTTAGTGTACATGTTAGGGTACCGGTTAGTGTTAGTGTACGGGTTAGGATTAAGGTACGGGTTAGGTCAAGGCTTTGGGTAAGTGTTACGTTTACGGCTAGGGTTAGGGTTAGGGAACGGTTATGGTTTGGTGTACAGGTTAGCTTACGACAATGCTCTAGGGTTAGCGAACGTGTTAGGGTACGGGTTAGTGTTAGTGTACATGTTAGGATTAAGGTATGGGTTAGGGAAAGGCTTCAGGTAAGCTTTTGGGTTATGGTTATGGTTAGAGTTGGGGTTAGGGAATGCGTATGATTTAGGGTACAGGTTAGGGTACGACAATGATTTAGGGTAACTGTACGTGTTAGGGTACAGGTTAGTATTAGACTACGGGTTAGGATTAAGGTACGGGTTAGGGTAAGGCTTCGGGTAAGGGTTACGGTTACGGTTAAGGTTAGGGTTAGGGAATGGGTATGGTTTAGGGTAAAGGTTAGGTTACGACAATGCTCTATGGTTAGCGTACATGTTAGGGTATCGGTTAGTGTTAGTGTACGGGTTAGGATTAAGGTATAGATTAGGGTAAGGCTTCAGGTAAGGGTTAGAGTTAGGGTTAGTGTTAGGGAACGGGTATGGTTTAGCGTACAGGTTAGGGTATGACAATGCTCTACGGTTAGCGTATGTGGTAGGGTATGGGTTAGTGTTATTGTACGGGTTAGGATTAAGGTACGGGTTAGGGTAAGGCTTCGGGTAAGGTTAACGGTGACGGTTAGTTTTAGGGTTAGGGTTAAGGTACGGGTATGGTTTAGAGTACAGGTTAGGGTACGACAACGATTTAGGGTGAGTGTACGTGTTAAGGTATGGGTTAGTGTTAGTGTACGGGTTAGGATTAAGGTATAGATTAGGGTAAGGCTTTGGGTAAGGGTTAGAGTTAGGGTTAGGGTTAGGTTGTGGGTCACGGTTAGGGAACGGGTAGGGTTTAGGGTACAGGTTAGGGTATGACAACGATTTAGGGTGAATGAACGTGTTAGGGTATGTGTTTGTGTTAGTGTATGGGTTAGGATTTAGGTACAGGTTAGGGTAAGGCTTCGGGTAAGGGTTATGGTTACGGTTATGGGTTAGGATTTAGGTACAGGGTTAGGGTAAGGCTTCGAGTAAGGGTTATGGTTATGGTTAGGGTTAGGGTTAGGGAACGGGTACGATTTGGGGTACAGGTTAGTGTACGACAACACTCTAGGTTTTGCGTACTTGTTAGGGTATGGGTTAGTCTTAGTGTACAGGTTAGGATTAATATATGGGTTAGGGTAAGGCTCGGGTAAGGGTTAGGGTTACGGTTAGGTAACGGGTATGGAATAGGTTACAGGTTACTGTACGACAACGCTCTAGGGTTAGCGTACGTGTTAGGGCACAGGTTAGTGTTAGTGTACGGGTTAGGATTAAGGTATAGATTAGGGTAAGGCTTCAGGTAAGGGTTAGAGTTAGGGTTAGGCTTAGGGAACGGGTATGGTTTAGTGTACAGGTTAGGGTATGACAATGCTCTACAGTTAGCGTATGTGGTAGGGTACGGGTTAGTGTTAGTGTAAGGGTTAGGATTATGGTACGGGTTAGGGTAAGGCTTCGGGTAAGAGTTACGGTTACAGTTACGGGTGAGGTTAGGGTTAGGGAACGGGTACGGTTAAGGGTACAGGGTAGCTTATGAAAACGCTATAGGGTTAACGTATGTGCTATGGTACAGGTTAGTGTTAGTGTATGGGTTAGGATTAAGGTACGGGTTAGGGTAAGGCTTCAGGTAAGTGTTACGGTTAGGGTTAGGGTTAGGGTTAAGGAACAGGTACGGTTTAGGGTACAGCTTAGGGTACGACAACAATTTAGGGTTAGCGTACGTGTTAGGGAAAAGGTTAGTGTTAGAGTATGGGTTAGGAATAAGGTATGGGTTAGGGTAAGGCTTCGGGTAAGGGTGATGGTTACGGTTAGCGTTAGGGTTAGTGTTTGGGAACGGGGACGCTTTAGGGTACAGGTTAGGGTACGACAACGATTTAGGGTGAGCATACGTGTTAGGGAACGGGTTAGTGTTATTGTACGGGTTAGGATTAAGTTACGGGTTAGGGTAAAGGTTAGCATACGACAACGATTTAGGGTGAGTGTACGTGTTAGGGTATGGGTTACTGTTAGGGTACGGGTTAGGGTAAGGCTTCGGGTTAGGGTTACGGTTATGGTTAGGGTTAGGGATAAGGATGGGGAATGGGTACAGTTTAGGGTAAAGGTGAGGTTACGACAACGTGCTAGGGTTAGCATACATGTTAGGGTATGGTTAGTGTTAGTGTAGGGGTTAGGATTAAGGTACGGGTTAGGGTTAGGGAACAGGTATGGTTTAGGGTACAGGTCAGGTTACGTCAACGCTCTAGGTTTAGCGTAGTTGTTAGGGTATGGGTTAGTGTTAGTGTACGGGTTAGGGTTAGGGTTAGTGTTAGGTTTAGGGAACGGGTATGGTTTAGGGTACAGGTTACTTATGACAACACTCTAGGGTTAGCGTACCTGTTAGGGTATGGGTTAATG
>NC_143139.1:102741864-102744364 GCF_059928025.1 Delphinapterus leucas | reverse complement strand
AGGGTTAGGGTTAGGGTTAGGGTTAGGGTTAGGGTTAGGGTTAGGGTTAGGGTTAGGGTTAGGGTTAGGGTTAGGGTTAGGGTTAGGGTTAGGGTTAGGGTTAGGGTTAGGGTTAGGGTTAGGGTTAGGGTTAGGGTTAGGGTTAGGGTTAGGGTTAGGGTTAGGGTTAGGGTTAGGGTTAGGGTTAGGGTTAGGGTTAGGGTTAGGGTTAGGGTTAGGGTTAGGGTTAGGGTTAGGGTTAGGGTTAGGGTTAGGGTTAGGGTTAGGGTTAGGGTTAGGGTTAGGGTTAGGGTTAGGGTTAGGGTTAGGGTTAGGGTTAGGGTTAGGGTTAGGGTTAGGGTTAGGGTTAGGGTTAGGGTTAGGGTTAGGGTTAGGGTTAGGGTTAGGGTTAGGGTTAGGGTTAGGGTTAGGGTTAGGGTTAGGGTTAGGGTTAGGGTTAGGGTTAGGGTTAGGGTTAGGGTTAGGGTTAGGGTTAGGGTTAGGGTTAGGGTTAGGGTTAGGGTTAGGGTTAGGGTTAGGGTTAGGGTTAGGGTTAGGGTTAGGGTTAGGGTTAGGGTTAGGGTTAGGGTTAGGGTTAGGGTTAGGGTTAGGGTTAGGGTTAGGGTTAGGGTTAGGGTTAGGGTTAGGGTTAGGGTTAGGGTTAGGGTTAGGGTTAGGGTTAGGGTTAGGGTTAGGGTTAGGGTTAGGGTTAGGGTTAGGGTTAGGGTTAGGGTTAGGGTTAGGGTTAGGGTTAGGGTTAGGGTTAGGGTTAGGGTTAGGGTTAGGGTTAGGGTTAGGGTTAGGGTTAGGGTTAGGGTTAGGGTTAGGGTTAGGGTTAGGGTTAGGGTTAGGGTTAGGGTTAGGGTTAGGGTTAGGGTTAGGGTTAGGGTTAGGGTTAGGGTTAGGGTTAGGGTTAGGGTTAGGGTTAGGGTTAGGGTTAGGGTTAGGGTTAGGGTTAGGGTTAGGGTTAGGGTTAGGGTTAGGGTTAGGGTTAGGGTTAGGGTTAGGGTTAGGGTTAGGGTTAGGGTTAGGGTTAGGGTTAGGGTTAGGGTTAGGGTTAGGGTTAGGGTTAGGGTTAGGGTTAGGGTTAGGGTTAGGGTTAGGGTTAGGGTTAGGGTTAGGGTTAGGGTTAGGGTTAGGGTTAGGGTTAGGGTTAGGGTTAGGGTTAGGGTTAGGGTTAGGGTTAGGGTTAGGGTTAGGGTTAGGGTTAGGGTTAGGGTTAGGGTTAGGGTTAGGGGTTAGGGTTAGGGGTTAGGGTTAGGGTTAGGGTTAGGGTTAGGGTTAGGGTTAGGGTTAGGGTTAGGGGACGGGGACGGTTTAGGGTACAGGTTAGTGTACGACAGAGGTTTAGGGTGAGCGTACGTGTTAGGGTACGGGTTAGTGTTAGCGTACGGGTTAGGATTAGGGGACGGGTGAGGGTAAGGCTTCGGGTAAGGGTTAGGGTTAGTGTTAGAGTTCGGGTTAGGGTTAGGGGACGGGGACGGTTTAGGGTACAGGTTAGGGTTCGACAACGGTTTAGGGTGAGCGTACGTGTTAGGGTACGGGTTAGTGTTAGCCTACGGGTTAGGATTAGGTGACGGGTGAGTGTAAGGCTTCGGGTAAGGGTTAGGGTTAGGGTTAGGGTTAGGTTTAGGGTTAGGGGACGGGTACGGTGTAGGGTACAGGTTAGGGTACGACAACGGTTTAGGGTGAGCGTACGTGTTAGGGTACGGGTTAGTGTTAGCGTACGGGTTAGGATTAGGGGACGGTTGAGGGTAAGGCTTCGGGTAAGGGTTAGGTTAGGGTTAGGGTTAGGGTTAGGATTAGGGGACGGGGACGGTTTAGGGTACAGGTTAGGGTACGACAACGGTTTAGGGTGAGCGTACGTGTTAGGGTATGGGTTAGTGTTAGCGTACGGGTTAGGATTAGGGGACGGGTGAGGGTAAGGCTTCGGGTAAGGTTTAGGGTTTGGGTTAGGGTTAGGGGATGGGGACGGAGACGGGGACGGTTTAGGGTACAGGTTAGGGAACGACAACGGTTTAGGGTGAGCGTACGTGTTAGGGTATGGGTTAGTGTTAGCGTACGGGTTAGGATTAGGGGACGGGTGAGGGTAAGGCTTCAGGTAAGGGTTAGGGTTAGGGTTAGGGTTAGGGCTAGGGTTAGGGGACGGTTTAATGTACAGGTTAGGGTACAACAACGGTTTAGGGTGAGCGTACGTGTTAGGGTACGGGTTAGTGTGAGCGTACGGGTTAGGATTAGGGGACGGGTGAGGGTAAGGCTTCGGGTAAGGGTTAGGGTTAGGGTTAGGGTTAGGGTTAGGGTTCGGGGACGGTTTAGGGTACAGGTTAGGGTATGACAACGGTTTAGGGTGAGCGTACGTGTGAGGGTACGGGTTAGTGTTAGCGTACGGGTTATGATTAGGGAACGGGTGAGGGTAAGGCTTCGGGTTAGGGTTAGGGTTAGTGTTAGGGTTAGGGTTAGGGGACGGGGACGGGGACGGTTTAGGGTACAGGTTAGGGTACGACAACGGTTTAGGGTGAGC
>NC_143139.1:102721864-102736864 GCF_059928025.1 Delphinapterus leucas | reverse complement strand
TAGGGTTAGGGTTAGGGTTAGGGTTAGGGTTAGGGTTAGGGTTAGGGTTAGGGTTAGGGTTAGGGTTAGGGTTAGGGTTAGGGTTAGGGTTAGGGTTAGGGTTAGGGTTAGGGTTAGGGTTAGGGTTAGGGTTAGGGTTAGGGTTAGGGTTAGGGTTAGGGTTAGGGTTAGGGTTAGGGTTAGGGTTAGGGTTAGGGTTAGGGTTAGGGTTAGGGTTAGGGTTAGGGTTAGGGTTAGGGTTAGGGTTAGGGTTAGGGTTAGGGTTAGGGTTAGGGTTAGGGTTAGGGTTAGGGTTAGGGTTAGGGTTAGGGTTAGGGTTAGGGTTAGGGTTAGGGTTAGGGTTAGGGTTAGGGTTAGGGTTAGGGTTAGGGTTAGGGTTAGGGTTAGGGTTAGGGTTAGGGTTAGGGTTAGGGTTAGGGTTAGGGTTAGGGTTAGGGTTAGGGTTAGGGTTAGGGTTAGGGTTAGGGTTAGGGTTAGGGTTAGGGTTAGGGTTAGGGTTAGGGTTAGGGTTAGGGTTAGGGTTAGGGTTAGGGTTAGGGTTAGGGTTAGGGTTAGGGTTAGGGTTAGGGTTAGGGTTAGGGTTAGGGTTAGGGTTAGGGTTAGGGTTAGGGTTAGGGTTAGGGTTAGGGTTAGGGTTAGGGTTAGGGTTAGGGTTAGGGTTAGGGTTAGGGTTAGGGTTAGGGTTAGGGTTAGGGTTAGGGTTAGGGTTAGGGTTAGGGTTAGGGTTAGGGTTAGGGTTAGGGTTAGGGTTAGGGTTAGGGTTAGGGTTAGGGTTAGGGTTAGGGTTAGGGTTAGGGTTAGGGTTAGGGTTAGGGTTAGGGTTAGGGTTAGGGTTAGGGTTAGGGTTAGGGTTAGGGTTAGGGTTAGGGTTAGGGTTAGGGTTAGGGTTAGGGTTAGGGTTAGGGTTAGGGTTAGGGTTAGGGTTAGGGTTAGGGTTAGGGTTAGGGTTAGGGTTAGGGTTAGGGTTAGGGTTAGGGTTAGGGTTAGGGTTAGGGTTAGGGTTAGGGTTAGGGTTAGGGTTAGGGTTAGGGTTAGGGTTAGGGTTAGGGTTAGGGTTAGGGTTAGGGTTAGGGTTAGGGTTAGGGTTAGGGTTAGGGTTAGGGTTAGGGTTAGGGTTAGGGTTAGGGTTAGGGTTAGGGTTAGGGTTAGGGTTAGGGTTAGGGTTAGGGTTAGGGTTAGGGTTAGGGTTAGGGTTAGGGTTAGGGTTAGGGTTAGGGTTAGGGTTAGGGTTAGGGTTAGGGTTAGGGTTAGGGTTAGGGTTAGGGTTAGGGTTAGGGTTAGGGTTAGGGTTAGGGTTAGGGTTAGGGTTAGGGTTAGGGTTAGGGTTAGGGTTAGGGTTAGGGTTAGGGTTAGGGTTAGGGTTAGGGTTAGGGTTAGGGTTAGGGTTAGGGTTAGGGTTAGGGTTAGGGTTAGGGTTAGGGTTAGGGTTAGGGTTAGGGTTAGGGTTAGGGTTAGGGTTAGGGTTAGGGTTAGGGTTAGGGTTAGGGTTAGGGTTAGGGTTAGGGTTAGGGTTAGGGTTAGGGTTAGGGTTAGGGTTAGGGTTAGGGTTAGGGTTAGGGTTAGGGTTAGGGTTAGGGTTAGGGTTAGGGTTAGGGTTAGGGTTAGGGTTAGGGTTAGGGTTAGGGTTAGGGTTAGGGTTAGGGTTAGGGTTAGGGTTAGGGTTAGGGTTAGGGTTAGGGTTAGGGTTAGGGTTAGGGTTAGGGTTAGGGTTAGGGTTAGGGTTAGGGTTAGGGTTAGGGTTAGGGTTAGGGTTAGGGTTAGGGTTAGGGTTAGGGTTAGGGTTAGGGTTAGGGTTAGGGTTAGGGTTAGGGTTAGGGTTAGGGTTAGGGTTAGGGTTAGGGTTAGGGTTAGGGTTAGGGTTAGGGTTAGGGTTAGGGTTAGGGTTAGGGTTAGGGTTAGGGTTAGGGTTAGGGTTAGGGTTAGGGTTAGGGTTAGGGTTAGGGTTAGGGTTAGGGTTAGGGTTAGGGTTAGGGTTAGGGTTAGGGTTAGGGTTAGGGTTAGGGTTAGGGTTAGGGTTAGGGTTAGGGTTAGGGTTAGGGTTAGGGTTAGGGTTAGGGTTAGGGTTAGGGTTAGGGTTAGGGTTAGGGTTAGGGTTAGGGTTAGGGTTAGGGTTAGGGTTAGGGTTAGGGTTAGGGTTAGGGTTAGGGTTAGGGTTAGGGTTAGGGTTAGGGTTAGGGTTAGGGTTAGGGTTAGGGTTAGGGTTAGGGTTAGGGTTAGGGTTAGGGTTAGGGTTAGGGTTAGGGTTAGGGTTAGGGTTAGGGTTAGGGTTAGGGTTAGGGTTAGGGTTAGGGTTAGGGTTAGGGTTAGGGTTAGGGTTAGGGTTAGGGTTAGGGTTAGGGTTAGGGTTAGGGTTAGGGTTAGGGTTAGGGTTAGGGTTAGGGTTAGGGTTAGGGTTAGGGTTAGGGTTAGGGTTAGGGTTAGGGTTAGGGTTAGGGTTAGGGTTAGGGTTAGGGTTAGGGTTAGGGTTAGGGTTAGGGTTAGGGTTAGGGTTAGGGTTAGGGTTAGGGTTAGGGTTAGGGTTAGGGTTAGGGTTAGGGTTAGGGTTAGGGTTAGGGTTAGGGTTAGGGTTAGGGTTAGGGTTAGGGTTAGGGTTAGGGTTAGGGTTAGGGTTAGGGTTAGGGTTAGGGTTAGGGTTAGGGTTAGGGTTAGGGTTAGGGTTAGGGTTAGGGTTAGGGTTAGGGTTAGGGTTAGGGTTAGGGTTAGGGTTAGGGTTAGGGTTAGGGTTAGGGTTAGGGTTAGGGTTAGGGTTAGGGTTAGGGTTAGGGTTAGGGTTAGGGTTAGGGTTAGGGTTAGGGTTAGGGTTAGGGTTAGGGTTAGGGTTAGGGTTAGGGTTAGGGTTAGGGTTAGGGTTAGGGTTAGGGTTAGGGTTAGGGTTAGGGTTAGGGTTAGGGTTAGGGTTAGGGTTAGGGTTAGGGTTAGGGTTAGGGTTAGGGTTAGGGTTAGGGTTAGGGTTAGGGTTAGGGTTAGGGTTAGGGTTAGGGTTAGGGTTAGGGTTAGGGTTAGGGTTAGGGTTAGGGTTAGGGTTAGGGTTAGGGTTAGGGTTAGGGTTAGGGTTAGGGTTAGGGTTAGGGTTAGGGTTAGGGTTAGGGTTAGGGTTAGGGTTAGGGTTAGGGTTAGGGTTAGGGTTAGGGTTAGGGTTAGGGTTAGGGTTAGGGTTAGGGTTAGGGTTAGGGTTAGGGTTAGGGTTAGGGTTAGGGTTAGGGTTAGGGTTAGGGTTAGGGTTAGGGTTAGGGTTAGGGTTAGGGTTAGGGTTAGGGTTAGGGTTAGGGTTAGGGTTAGGGTTAGGGTTAGGGTTAGGGTTAGGGTTAGGGTTAGGGTTAGGGTTAGGGTTAGGGTTAGGGTTAGGGTTAGGGTTAGGGTTAGGGTTAGGGTTAGGGTTAGGGTTAGGGTTAGGGTTAGGGTTAGGGTTAGGGTTAGGGTTAGGGTTAGGGTTAGGGTTAGGGTTAGGGTTAGGGTTAGGGTTAGGGTTAGGGTTAGGGTTAGGGTTAGGGTTAGGGTTAGGGTTAGGGTTAGGGTTAGGGTTAGGGTTAGGGTTAGGGTTAGGGTTAGGGTTAGGGTTAGGGTTAGGGTTAGGGTTAGGGTTAGGGTTAGGGTTAGGGTTAGGGTTAGGGTTAGGGTTAGGGTTAGGGTTAGGGTTAGGGTTAGGGTTAGGGTTAGGGTTAGGGTTAGGGTTAGGGTTAGGGTTAGGGTTAGGGTTAGGGTTAGGGTTAGGGTTAGGGTTAGGGTTAGGGTTAGGGTTAGGGTTAGGGTTAGGGTTAGGGTTAGGGTTAGGGTTAGGGTTAGGGTTAGGGTTAGGGTTAGGGTTAGGGTTAGGGTTAGGGTTAGGGTTAGGGTTAGGGTTAGGGTTAGGGTTAGGGTTAGGGTTAGGGTTAGGGTTAGGGTTAGGGTTAGGGTTAGGGTTAGGGTTAGGGTTAGGGTTAGGGTTAGGGTTAGGGTTAGGGTTAGGGTTAGGGTTAGGGTTAGGGTTAGGGTTAGGGTTAGGGTTAGGGTTAGGGTTAGGGTTAGGGTTAGGGTTAGGGTTAGGGTTAGGGTTAGGGTTAGGGTTAGGGTTAGGGTTAGGGTTAGGGTTAGGGTTAGGGTTAGGGTTAGGGTTAGGGTTAGGGTTAGGGTTAGGGTTAGGGTTAGGGTTAGGGTTAGGGTTAGGGTTAGGGTTAGGGTTAGGGTTAGGGTTAGGGTTAGGGTTAGGGTTAGGGTTAGGGTTAGGGTTAGGGTTAGGGTTAGGGTTAGGGTTAGGGTTAGGGTTAGGGTTAGGGTTAGGGTTAGGGTTAGGGTTAGGGTTAGGGTTAGGGTTAGGGTTAGGGTTAGGGTTAGGGTTAGGGTTAGGGTTAGGGTTAGGGTTAGGGTTAGGGTTAGGGTTAGGGTTAGGGTTAGGGTTAGGGTTAGGGTTAGGGTTAGGGTTAGGGTTAGGGTTAGGGTTAGGGTTAGGGTTAGGGTTAGGGTTAGGGTTAGGGTTAGGGTTAGGGTTAGGGTTAGGGTTAGGGTTAGGGTTAGGGTTAGGGTTAGGGTTAGGGTTAGGGTTAGGGTTAGGGTTAGGGTTAGGGTTAGGGTTAGGGTTAGGGTTAGGGTTAGGGTTAGGGTTAGGGTTAGGGTTAGGGTTAGGGTTAGGGTTAGGGTTAGGGTTAGGGTTAGGGTTAGGGTTAGGGTTAGGGTTAGGGTTAGGGTTAGGGTTAGGGTTAGGGTTAGGGTTAGGGTTAGGGTTAGGGTTAGGGTTAGGGTTAGGGTTAGGGTTAGGGTTAGGGTTAGGGTTAGGGTTAGGGTTAGGGTTAGGGTTAGGGTTAGGGTTAGGGTTAGGGTTAGGGTTAGGGTTAGGGTTAGGGTTAGGGTTAGGGTTAGGGTTAGGGTTAGGGTTAGGGTTAGGGTTAGGGTTAGGGTTAGGGTTAGGGTTAGGGTTAGGGTTAGGGTTAGGGTTAGGGTTAGGGTTAGGGTTAGGGTTAGGGTTAGGGTTAGGGTTAGGGTTAGGGTTAGGGTTAGGGTTAGGGTTAGGGTTAGGGTTAGGGTTAGGGTTAGGGTTAGGGTTAGGGTTAGGGTTAGGGTTAGGGTTAGGGTTAGGGTTAGGGTTAGGGTTAGGGTTAGGGTTAGGGTTAGGGTTAGGGTTAGGGTTAGGGTTAGGGTTAGGGTTAGGGTTAGGGTTAGGGTTAGGGTTAGGGTTAGGGTTAGGGTTAGGGTTAGGGTTAGGGTTAGGGTTAGGGTTAGGGTTAGGGTTAGGGTTAGGGTTAGGGTTAGGGTTAGGGTTAGGGTTAGGGTTAGGGTTAGGGTTAGGGTTAGGGTTAGGGTTAGGGTTAGGGTTAGGGTTAGGGTTAGGGTTAGGGTTAGGGTTAGGGTTAGGGTTAGGGTTAGGGTTAGGGTTAGGGTTAGGGTTAGGGTTAGGGTTAGGGTTAGGGTTAGGGTTAGGGTTAGGGTTAGGGTTAGGGTTAGGGTTAGGGTTAGGGTTAGGGTTAGGGTTAGGGTTAGGGTTAGGGTTAGGGTTAGGGTTAGGGTTAGGGTTAGGGTTAGGGTTAGGGTTAGGGTTAGGGTTAGGGTTAGGGTTAGGGTTAGGGTTAGGGTTAGGGTTAGGGTTAGGGTTAGGGTTAGGGTTAGGGTTAGGGTTAGGGTTAGGGTTAGGGTTAGGGTTAGGGTTAGGGTTAGGGTTAGGGTTAGGGTTAGGGTTAGGGTTAGGGTTAGGGTTAGGGTTAGGGTTAGGGTTAGGGTTAGGGTTAGGGTTAGGGTTAGGGTTAGGGTTAGGGTTAGGGTTAGGGTTAGGGTTAGGGTTAGGGTTAGGGTTAGGGTTAGGGTTAGGGTTAGGGTTAGGGTTAGGGTTAGGGTTAGGGTTAGGGTTAGGGTTAGGGTTAGGGTTAGGGTTAGGGTTAGGGTTAGGGTTAGGGTTAGGGTTAGGGTTAGGGTTAGGGTTAGGGTTAGGGTTAGGGTTAGGGTTAGGGTTAGGGTTAGGGTTAGGGTTAGGGTTAGGGTTAGGGTTAGGGTTAGGGTTAGGGTTAGGGTTAGGGTTAGGGTTAGGGTTAGGGTTAGGGTTAGGGTTAGGGTTAGGGTTAGGGTTAGGGTTAGGGTTAGGGTTAGGGTTAGGGTTAGGGTTAGGGTTAGGGTTAGGGTTAGGGTTAGGGTTAGGGTTAGGGTTAGGGTTAGGGTTAGGGTTAGGGTTAGGGTTAGGGTTAGGGTTAGGGTTAGGGTTAGGGTTAGGGTTAGGGTTAGGGTTAGGGTTAGGGTTAGGGTTAGGGTTAGGGTTAGGGTTAGGGTTAGGGTTAGGGTTAGGGTTAGGGTTAGGGTTAGGGTTAGGGTTAGGGTTAGGGTTAGGGTTAGGGTTAGGGTTAGGGTTAGGGTTAGGGTTAGGGTTAGGGTTAGGGTTAGGGTTAGGGTTAGGGTTAGGGTTAGGGTTAGGGTTAGGGTTAGGGTTAGGGTTAGGGTTAGGGTTAGGGTTAGGGTTAGGGTTAGGGTTAGGGTTAGGGTTAGGGTTAGGGTTAGGGTTAGGGTTAGGGTTAGGGTTAGGGTTAGGGTTAGGGTTAGGGTTAGGGTTAGGGTTAGGGTTAGGGTTAGGGTTAGGGTTAGGGTTAGGGTTAGGGTTAGGGTTAGGGTTAGGGTTAGGGTTAGGGTTAGGGTTAGGGTTAGGGTTAGGGTTAGGGTTAGGGTTAGGGTTAGGGTTAGGGTTAGGGTTAGGGTTAGGGTTAGGGTTAGGGTTAGGGTTAGGGTTAGGGTTAGGGTTAGGGTTAGGGTTAGGGTTAGGGTTAGGGTTAGGGTTAGGGTTAGGGTTAGGGTTAGGGTTAGGGTTAGGGTTAGGGTTAGGGTTAGGGTTAGGGTTAGGGTTAGGGTTAGGGTTAGGGTTAGGGTTAGGGTTAGGGTTAGGGTTAGGGTTAGGGTTAGGGTTAGGGTTAGGGTTAGGGTTAGGGTTAGGGTTAGGGTTAGGGTTAGGGTTAGGGTTAGGGTTAGGGTTAGGGTTAGGGTTAGGGTTAGGGTTAGGGTTAGGGTTAGGGTTAGGGTTAGGGTTAGGGTTAGGGTTAGGGTTAGGGTTAGGGTTAGGGTTAGGGTTAGGGTTAGGGTTAGGGTTAGGGTTAGGGTTAGGGTTAGGGTTAGGGTTAGGGTTAGGGTTAGGGTTAGGGTTAGGGTTAGGGTTAGGGTTAGGGTTAGGGTTAGGGTTAGGGTTAGGGTTAGGGTTAGGGTTAGGGTTAGGGTTAGGGTTAGGGTTAGGGTTAGGGTTAGGGTTAGGGTTAGGGTTAGGGTTAGGGTTAGGGTTAGGGTTAGGGTTAGGGTTAGGGTTAGGGTTAGGGTTAGGGTTAGGGTTAGGGTTAGGGTTAGGGTTAGGGTTAGGGTTAGGGTTAGGGTTAGGGTTAGGGTTAGGGTTAGGGTTAGGGTTAGGGTTAGGGTTAGGGTTAGGGTTAGGGTTAGGGTTAGGGTTAGGGTTAGGGTTAGGGTTAGGGTTAGGGTTAGGGTTAGGGTTAGGGTTAGGGTTAGGGTTAGGGTTAGGGTTAGGGTTAGGGTTAGGGTTAGGGTTAGGGTTAGGGTTAGGGTTAGGGTTAGGGTTAGGGTTAGGGTTAGGGTTAGGGTTAGGGTTAGGGTTAGGGTTAGGGTTAGGGTTAGGGTTAGGGTTAGGGTTAGGGTTAGGGTTAGGGTTAGGGTTAGGGTTAGGGTTAGGGTTAGGGTTAGGGTTAGGGTTAGGGTTAGGGTTAGGGTTAGGGTTAGGGTTAGGGTTAGGGTTAGGGTTAGGGTTAGGGTTAGGGTTAGGGTTAGGGTTAGGGTTAGGGTTAGGGTTAGGGTTAGGGTTAGGGTTAGGGTTAGGGTTAGGGTTAGGGTTAGGGTTAGGGTTAGGGTTAGGGTTAGGGTTAGGGTTAGGGTTAGGGTTAGGGTTAGGGTTAGGGTTAGGGTTAGGGTTAGGGTTAGGGTTAGGGTTAGGGTTAGGGTTAGGGTTAGGGTTAGGGTTAGGGTTAGGGTTAGGGTTAGGGTTAGGGTTAGGGTTAGGGTTAGGGTTAGGGTTAGGGTTAGGGTTAGGGTTAGGGTTAGGGTTAGGGTTAGGGTTAGGGTTAGGGTTAGGGTTAGGGTTAGGGTTAGGGTTAGGGTTAGGGTTAGGGTTAGGGTTAGGGTTAGGGTTAGGGTTAGGGTTAGGGTTAGGGTTAGGGTTAGGGTTAGGGTTAGGGTTAGGGTTAGGGTTAGGGTTAGGGTTAGGGTTAGGGTTAGGGTTAGGGTTAGGGTTAGGGTTAGGGTTAGGGTTAGGGTTAGGGTTAGGGTTAGGGTTAGGGTTAGGGTTAGGGTTAGGGTTAGGGTTAGGGTTAGGGTTAGGGTTAGGGTTAGGGTTAGGGTTAGGGTTAGGGTTAGGGTTAGGGTTAGGGTTAGGGTTAGGGTTAGGGTTAGGGTTAGGGTTAGGGTTAGGGTTAGGGTTAGGGTTAGGGTTAGGGTTAGGGTTAGGGTTAGGGTTAGGGTTAGGGTTAGGGTTAGGGTTAGGGTTAGGGTTAGGGTTAGGGTTAGGGTTAGGGTTAGGGTTAGGGTTAGGGTTAGGGTTAGGGTTAGGGTTAGGGTTAGGGTTAGGGTTAGGGTTAGGGTTAGGGTTAGGGTTAGGGTTAGGGTTAGGGTTAGGGTTAGGGTTAGGGTTAGGGTTAGGGTTAGGGTTAGGGTTAGGGTTAGGGTTAGGGTTAGGGTTAGGGTTAGGGTTAGGGTTAGGGTTAGGGTTAGGGTTAGGGTTAGGGTTAGGGTTAGGGTTAGGGTTAGGGTTAGGGTTAGGGTTAGGGTTAGGGTTAGGGTTAGGGTTAGGGTTAGGGTTAGGGTTAGGGTTAGGGTTAGGGTTAGGGTTAGGGTTAGGGTTAGGGTTAGGGTTAGGGTTAGGGTTAGGGTTAGGGTTAGGGTTAGGGTTAGGGTTAGGGTTAGGGTTAGGGTTAGGGTTAGGGTTAGGGTTAGGGTTAGGGTTAGGGTTAGGGTTAGGGTTAGGGTTAGGGTTAGGGTTAGGGTTAGGGTTAGGGTTAGGGTTAGGGTTAGGGTTAGGGTTAGGGTTAGGGTTAGGGTTAGGGTTAGGGTTAGGGTTAGGGTTAGGGTTAGGGTTAGGGTTAGGGTTAGGGTTAGGGTTAGGGTTAGGGTTAGGGTTAGGGTTAGGGTTAGGGTTAGGGTTAGGGTTAGGGTTAGGGTTAGGGTTAGGGTTAGGGTTAGGGTTAGGGTTAGGGTTAGGGTTAGGGTTAGGGTTAGGGTTAGGGTTAGGGTTAGGGTTAGGGTTAGGGTTAGGGTTAGGGTTAGGGTTAGGGTTAGGGTTAGGGTTAGGGTTAGGGTTAGGGTTAGGGTTAGGGTTAGGGTTAGGGTTAGGGTTAGGGTTAGGGTTAGGGTTAGGGTTAGGGTTAGGGTTAGGGTTAGGGTTAGGGTTAGGGTTAGGGTTAGGGTTAGGGTTAGGGTTAGGGTTAGGGTTAGGGTTAGGGTTAGGGTTAGGGTTAGGGTTAGGGTTAGGGTTAGGGTTAGGGTTAGGGTTAGGGTTAGGGTTAGGGTTAGGGTTAGGGTTAGGGTTAGGGTTAGGGTTAGGGTTAGGGTTAGGGTTAGGGTTAGGGTTAGGGTTAGGGTTAGGGTTAGGGTTAGGGTTAGGGTTAGGGTTAGGGTTAGGGTTAGGGTTAGGGTTAGGGTTAGGGTTAGGGTTAGGGTTAGGGTTAGGGTTAGGGTTAGGGTTAGGGTTAGGGTTAGGGTTAGGGTTAGGGTTAGGGTTAGGGTTAGGGTTAGGGTTAGGGTTAGGGTTAGGGTTAGGGTTAGGGTTAGGGTTAGGGTTAGGGTTAGGGTTAGGGTTAGGGTTAGGGTTAGGGTTAGGGTTAGGGTTAGGGTTAGGGTTAGGGTTAGGGTTAGGGTTAGGGTTAGGGTTAGGGTTAGGGTTAGGGTTAGGGTTAGGGTTAGGGTTAGGGTTAGGGTTAGGGTTAGGGTTAGGGTTAGGGTTAGGGTTAGGGTTAGGGTTAGGGTTAGGGTTAGGGTTAGGGTTAGGGTTAGGGTTAGGGTTAGGGTTAGGGTTAGGGTTAGGGTTAGGGTTAGGGTTAGGGTTAGGGTTAGGGTTAGGGTTAGGGTTAGGGTTAGGGTTAGGGTTAGGGTTAGGGTTAGGGTTAGGGTTAGGGTTAGGGTTAGGGTTAGGGTTAGGGTTAGGGTTAGGGTTAGGGTTAGGGTTAGGGTTAGGGTTAGGGTTAGGGTTAGGGTTAGGGTTAGGGTTAGGGTTAGGGTTAGGGTTAGGGTTAGGGTTAGGGTTAGGGTTAGGGTTAGGGTTAGGGTTAGGGTTAGGGTTAGGGTTAGGGTTAGGGTTAGGGTTAGGGTTAGGGTTAGGGTTAGGGTTAGGGTTAGGGTTAGGGTTAGGGTTAGGGTTAGGGTTAGGGTTAGGGTTAGGGTTAGGGTTAGGGTTAGGGTTAGGGTTAGGGTTAGGGTTAGGGTTAGGGTTAGGGTTAGGGTTAGGGTTAGGGTTAGGGTTAGGGTTAGGGTTAGGGTTAGGGTTAGGGTTAGGGTTAGGGTTAGGGTTAGGGTTAGGGTTAGGGTTAGGGTTAGGGTTAGGGTTAGGGTTAGGGTTAGGGTTAGGGTTAGGGTTAGGGTTAGGGTTAGGGTTAGGGTTAGGGTTAGGGTTAGGGTTAGGGTTAGGGTTAGGGTTAGGGTTAGGGTTAGGGTTAGGGTTAGGGTTAGGGTTAGGGTTAGGGTTAGGGTTAGGGTTAGGGTTAGGGTTAGGGTTAGGGTTAGGGTTAGGGTTAGGGTTAGGGTTAGGGTTAGGGTTAGGGTTAGGGTTAGGGTTAGGGTTAGGGTTAGGGTTAGGGTTAGGGTTAGGGTTAGGGTTAGGGTTAGGGTTAGGGTTAGGGTTAGGGTTAGGGTTAGGGTTAGGGTTAGGGTTAGGGTTAGGGTTAGGGTTAGGGTTAGGGTTAGGGTTAGGGTTAGGGTTAGGGTTAGGGTTAGGGTTAGGGTTAGGGTTAGGGTTAGGGTTAGGGTTAGGGTTAGGGTTAGGGTTAGGGTTAGGGTTAGGGTTAGGGTTAGGGTTAGGGTTAGGGTTAGGGTTAGGGTTAGGGTTAGGGTTAGGGTTAGGGTTAGGGTTAGGGTTAGGGTTAGGGTTAGGGTTAGGGTTAGGGTTAGGGTTAGGGTTAGGGTTAGGGTTAGGGTTAGGGTTAGGGTTAGGGTTAGGGTTAGGGTTAGGGTTAGGGTTAGGGTTAGGGTTAGGGTTAGGGTTAGGGTTAGGGTTAGGGTTAGGGTTAGGGTTAGGGTTAGGGTTAGGGTTAGGGTTAGGGTTAGGGTTAGGGTTAGGGTTAGGGTTAGGGTTAGGGTTAGGGTTAGGGTTAGGGTTAGGGTTAGGGTTAGGGTTAGGGTTAGGGTTAGGGTTAGGGTTAGGGTTAGGGTTAGGGTTAGGGTTAGGGTTAGGGTTAGGGTTAGGGTTAGGGTTAGGGTTAGGGTTAGGGTTAGGGTTAGGGTTAGGGTTAGGGTTAGGGTTAGGGTTAGGGTTAGGGTTAGGGTTAGGGTTAGGGTTAGGGTTAGGGTTAGGGTTAGGGTTAGGGTTAGGGTTAGGGTTAGGGTTAGGGTTAGGGTTAGGGTTAGGGTTAGGGTTAGGGTTAGGGTTAGGGTTAGGGTTAGGGTTAGGGTTAGGGTTAGGGTTAGGGTTAGGGTTAGGGTTAGGGTTAGGGTTAGGGTTAGGGTTAGGGTTAGGGTTAGGGTTAGGGTTAGGGTTAGGGTTAGGGTTAGGGTTAGGGTTAGGGTTAGGGTTAGGGTTAGGGTTAGGGTTAGGGTTAGGGTTAGGGTTAGGGTTAGGGTTAGGGTTAGGGTTAGGGTTAGGGTTAGGGTTAGGGTTAGGGTTAGGGTTAGGGTTAGGGTTAGGGTTAGGGTTAGGGTTAGGGTTAGGGTTAGGGTTAGGGTTAGGGTTAGGGTTAGGGTTAGGGTTAGGGTTAGGGTTAGGGTTAGGGTTAGGGTTAGGGTTAGGGTTAGGGTTAGGGTTAGGGTTAGGGTTAGGGTTAGGGTTAGGGTTAGGGTTAGGGTTAGGGTTAGGGTTAGGGTTAGGGTTAGGGTTAGGGTTAGGGTTAGGGTTAGGGTTAGGGTTAGGGTTAGGGTTAGGGTTAGGGTTAGGGTTAGGGTTAGGGTTAGGGTTAGGGTTAGGGTTAGGGTTAGGGTTAGGGTTAGGGTTAGGGTTAGGGTTAGGGTTAGGGTTAGGGTTAGGGTTAGGGTTAGGGTTAGGGTTAGGGTTAGGGTTAGGGTTAGGGTTAGGGTTAGGGTTAGGGTTAGGGTTAGGGTTAGGGTTAGGGTTAGGGTTAGGGTTAGGGTTAGGGTTAGGGTTAGGGTTAGGGTTAGGGTTAGGGTTAGGGTTAGGGTTAGGGTTAGGGTTAGGGTTAGGGTTAGGGTTAGGGTTAGGGTTAGGGTTAGGGTTAGGGTTAGGGTTAGGGTTAGGGTTAGGGTTAGGGTTAGGGTTAGGGTTAGGGTTAGGGTTAGGGTTAGGGTTAGGGTTAGGGTTAGGGTTAGGGTTAGGGTTAGGGTTAGGGTTAGGGTTAGGGTTAGGGTTAGGGTTAGGGTTAGGGTTAGGGTTAGGGTTAGGGTTAGGGTTAGGGTTAGGGTTAGGGTTAGGGTTAGGGTTAGGGTTAGGGTTAGGGTTAGGGTTAGGGTTAGGGTTAGGGTTAGGGTTAGGGTTAGGGTTAGGGTTAGGGTTAGGGTTAGGGTTAGGGTTAGGGTTAGGGTTA
This sequence comes from Delphinapterus leucas, assembly GCF_059928025.1. Taxonomy (NCBI): domain Eukaryota; kingdom Metazoa; phylum Chordata; class Mammalia; order Artiodactyla; family Monodontidae; genus Delphinapterus; species Delphinapterus leucas. The sequence continues at coordinate 102,724,244 of NC_143139.1, read as the reverse complement.
GGGTTAGGGTTAGGGTTAGGGTTAGGGTTAGGGTTAGGGTTAGGGTTAGGGTTAGGGTTAGGGTTAGGGTTAGGGTTAGGGTTAGGGTTAGGGTTAGGGTTAGGGTTAGGGTTAGGGTTAGGGTTAGGGTTAGGGTTAGGGTTAGGGTTAGGGTTAGGGTTAGGGTTAGGGTTAGGGTTAGGGTTAGGGTTAGGGTTAGGGTTAGGGTTAGGGTTAGGGTTAGGGTTAGGGTTAGGGTTAGGGTTAGGGTTAGGGTTAGGGTTAGGGTTAGGGTTAGGGTTAGGGTTAGGGTTAGGGTTAGGGTTAGGGTTAGGGTTAGGGTTAGGGTTAGGGTTAGGGTTAGGGTTAGGGTTAGGGTTAGGGTTAGGGTTAGGGTTAGGGTTAGGGTTAGGGTTAGGGTTAGGGTTAGGGTTAGGGTTAGGGTTAGGGTTAGGGTTAGGGTTAGGGTTAGGGTTAGGGTTAGGGTTAGGGTTAGGGTTAGGGTTAGGGTTAGGGTTAGGGTTAGGGTTAGGGTTAGGGTTAGGGTTAGGGTTAGGGTTAGGGTTAGGGTTAGGGTTAGGGTTAGGGTTAGGGTTAGGGTTAGGGTTAGGGTTAGGGTTAGGGTTAGGGTTAGGGTTAGGGTTAGGGTTAGGGTTAGGGTTAGGGTTAGGGTTAGGGTTAGGGTTAGGGTTAGGGTTAGGGTTAGGGTTAGGGTTAGGGTTAGGGTTAGGGTTAGGGTTAGGGTTAGGGTTAGGGTTAGGGTTAGGGTTAGGGTTAGGGTTAGGGTTAGGGTTAGGGTTAGGGTTAGGGTTAGGGTTAGGGTTAGGGTTAGGGTTAGGGTTAGGGTTAGGGTTAGGGTTAGGGTTAGGGTTAGGGTTAGGGTTAGGGTTAGGGTTAGGGTTAGGGTTAGGGTTAGGGTTAGGGTTAGGGTTAGGGTTAGGGTTAGGGTTAGGGTTAGGGTTAGGGTTAGGGTTAGGGTTAGGGTTAGGGTTAGGGTTAGGGTTAGGGTTAGGGTTAGGGTTAGGGTTAGGGTTAGGGTTAGGGTTAGGGTTAGGGTTAGGGTTAGGGTTAGGGTTAGGGTTAGGGTTAGGGTTAGGGTTAGGGTTAGGGTTAGGGTTAGGGTTAGGGTTAGGGTTAGGGTTAGGGTTAGGGTTAGGGTTAGGGTTAGGGTTAGGGTTAGGGTTAGGGTTAGGGTTAGGGTTAGGGTTAGGGTTAGGGTTAGGGTTAGGGTTAGGGTTAGGGTTAGGGTTAGGGTTAGGGTTAGGGTTAGGGTTAGGGTTAGGGTTAGGGTTAGGGTTAGGGTTAGGGTTAGGGTTAGGGTTAGGGTTAGGGTTAGGGTTAGGGTTAGGGTTAGGGTTAGGGTTAGGGTTAGGGTTAGGGTTAGGGTTAGGGTTAGGGTTAGGGTTAGGGTTAGGGTTAGGGTTAGGGTTAGGGTTAGGGTTAGGGTTAGGGTTAGGGTTAGGGTTAGGGTTAGGGTTAGGGTTAGGGTTAGGGTTAGGGTTAGGGTTAGGGTTAGGGTTAGGGTTAGGGTTAGGGTTAGGGTTAGGGTTAGGGTTAGGGTTAGGGTTAGGGTTAGGGTTAGGGTTAGGGTTAGGGTTAGGGTTAGGGTTAGGGTTAGGGTTAGGGTTAGGGTTAGGGTTAGGGTTAGGGTTAGGGTTAGGGTTAGGGTTAGGGTTAGGGTTAGGGTTAGGGTTAGGGTTAGGGTTAGGGTTAGGGTTAGGGTTAGGGTTAGGGTTAGGGTTAGGGTTAGGGTTAGGGTTAGGGTTAGGGTTAGGGTTAGGGTTAGGGTTAGGGTTAGGGTTAGGGTTAGGGTTAGGGTTAGGGTTAGGGTTAGGGTTAGGGTTAGGGTTAGGGTTAGGGTTAGGGTTAGGGTTAGGGTTAGGGTTAGGGTTAGGGTTAGGGTTAGGGTTAGGGTTAGGGTTAGGGTTAGGGTTAGGGTTAGGGTTAGGGTTAGGGTGAGGGTTAGGGTTAGGGTTAGGGTTAGGGTTAGGGTTAGGGTTAGGGTTAGGGTTAGGGTTAGGGTTAGGGTTAGGGTTAGGGTTAGGGTTAGGGTTAGGGTTAGGGTTAGGGTTAGGGTTAGGGTTAGGGTTAGGGTTAGGGTTAGGGTTAGGGTTAGGGTTAGGGTTAGGGTTAGGGTTAGGGTTAGGGTTAGGGTTAGGGTTAGGGTTAGGGTTAGGGTTAGGGTTAGGGTTAGGGTTAGGGTTAGGGTTAGGGTTAGGGTTAGGGTTAGGGTTAGGGTTAGGGTTAGGGTTAGGGTTAGGGTTAGGGTTAGGGTTAGGGTTAGGGTTAGGGTTAGGGTTAGGGTTAGGGTTAGGGTTAGGGTTAGGGTTAGGGTTAGGGTTAGGGTTAGGGTTAGGGTTAGGGTTAGGGTTAGGGTTAGGGTTAGGGTTAGGGTTAGGGT